>NC_084657.1:13474090-13775697 GCF_019802595.1 Syngnathoides biaculeatus
CACCACACACACACACACACACACACACACACACACACAAAGGTTTGCCCTTGAAAAAAAAAAATGAGGACGAGCAGTCCTAACTGGGCTGAAAAGAATTCCCGTGCGGACCTACGGTGCATTCGGTGCAGCTGGCTGCGCAACACGCATCTGCAGAAAATGACAAAGCGCAATGTATCATTGTTCAACGAGGCCACGAAACAAGTAATAGAAACATAGATTGCGTTTCTAGACCGACGCCCGAGAGACAAACCTCACATTAATATATTTCCGGCGTTTCCAATCAAAACCGAGCACCATGTGGTGGTTTCCTCTGTAGTCGCGTCGACCGCCGCAGTCTGGACACTTCAGAGTAGAAACAGAGTGTTCCACAAAAGCTTTCAAAGGAGAGATCTGCAAAATTCTTTCTGGACTTCAAGTCAATGTGCATCTGAAGCAGGGCTCGGGAACCTTTTCGACCGAGAGAGGCCAAATATGTAAAAATGTACTTTCAAAAGAGCCATACAGTATTTTAAAAACCAACGACAGGTGTATTTGTGCATTTATGTTAGATCAAGACTTTTAGAGTCCAATAAGTCTTTGAATTATTTTAAATAACATTGTTACACAGTTGCTGACAAATGATGACAAAAGTACTTCTTCGCATTAACACTTCAGCTAGTGCTGCACGTTTTTGCTGATGGGTTTGGAGTTCATACATCATCAGATTAAGCTTCCGTCCGTTCATCGTGAACGTAATTCAATTTGATTTGCCATCACGATGGTGAACGGTTCTTGCCGACAAAGTCTTTTATTCGTTTGATTATCTTGTCTTTATGCAAAGTCAGCAAAAGGTTTATTGGCAACATCGAGTACGAATGCTTTGCCGTACCCCCCATCTGTGAATTTAAACACACAGCAGACTCCGCCCTCTCCACAAAGGCTGTCCATAATTAGTTGTTCCGACACGATCAGCGTTTAGACCCTTCTGCTCCTCCAGACATACTGTTGGCTGCCACGCAAAAACTACGGCACCCCCACTCGGCCAAACTGTCTCTGTGTCATTTGCGTTGCCTCCCACACCTAACTACGGCAACCCCAGTGGGATAAACCTTCTGTGCACGCCAGAAATCGCATGTACAGTATGTCGTTACAAGGGCTCCGCGACCCATATGCATCCACCAAAAGAGCCAGGAATGGCTCGCGAGCCATAGGTTTCCGACCCCTGATCTAAAGGATGAACTCCACATGAGTGTTTTGATTTATTTTTTCTTGGGCTATTGTGATTTTAATTATCTGCGTAAAGCCATCGAAGCAGAAATGGAACAAACTGCGACAAAAGTATAGGATTAGGTCAACAAGTTGTTTTTTCTTCTTTAGCTTTGTTTTATCACAAGTAGTACTTAAATCAAGCAGTGTCCGCAATAGTTTAGTGGTATTTAAATTTTAAATACAATTTCCGGTCGTGGCATATATTTTTTAAGCCTGTTAAAAAAAAAAAAAAAAGATCCATCGTACAGTGTATTTCTCAATCTTTAGATGTTTTGAGCTATTTTCTTCATACATAATTTTAACGTCGATCACGATGGTAGTACTTGGAGGGCCAAGTACTTTTTTTTTTTAAAGTTAGAGAACAACTTTGCTATGCTAAAAGTGCTGGCGAACAAACTGTTGGGCTTCCAACAAACAGAAGCAAAAATAAAATAAGCTATCAAAAGGTGGCTCGGAAAGCTATTTACGCAGCTGCCCGATGATATACGCGTTTACTACATCCCCCTGAGCCCAAGCGAAGGCCCGGAGCAAGACTATTTTTAATGGAGTGGCCTTCCGCGCGCTTCATCTCCTCAATCGCGGGCCCGCAGCCCCGGCCGACCTCGCCCGTCACAGCCAAGCGCCGTCATCAACAGAGACGCAAGCGGCTTCGCTATCATGGCCGCCCGATGCAGATAAACGCAACAGTTGGGGGTGGGGGTGTGGGTGTGTTTGAGTTTTCAATTACGGTAGTACTTTGTATGCATTCGACCAAAACGATGAAGTATCGGTACACAAGATATTTTCGATTGTGACTTAGCCAAGTTGTGACAAAATATTGCAATGTCCTTTAGCACACAGCAACATTTAATTTAAAAGCAGACATTACAATACTTATTTTCCATTTATGGATTTACACATTTTCCCTCGTGTTTTCTACATTTATTCATATATATTCTCATTCCTAAAATCCTTTTTAAATGTAATTTTCAAGTGATAGTAACTTAACACACTGTCAATAACACAAGTGAGTTTTTTAAATTAATGTTTGTCATCTCACATTTTAAACTATACAAAATTGTGATTATTTTAAAATAAACTGTATAATATTTTGAAATGTATTTATTTCTTTATTTAGATAAATATTGTATCCTTTACAACACCTTTGTTTTATTTGATTTATTTTCATTTGCATTTATGTATATTTATGTTAAATATTTGAACACATAAAAACAGCTCGAAAGTAGAAAAGTGCGATGTAAGTGAAAGTGAATTTATTCCATAAATGACAAGTATACAGTAAGCCGCCTCAACAACAAGACTTTGCCAAATGTTCTTCAATGTCAAGTGAACGAAAGGAAAATGAGTTCCAATTATCCTGTTCAAAGATCATAGCTCAAAAATATTAAGTGAGCAAAACACATTCTACTCAATAGAGTTGACGGCCTTCTGAGAAATTTATGGCTGAAGAGCACAATTGGAATAAAATAACTAACAAGATGCAGGAGAAAAAAGGTTGCATTTCCTTTCACATTGCAACAAACCACACAGTCTCCCGAAGAAAAAGAGAAACTTCAGCTCATAACGGTCAACTCCTGATTAATTATCGGCTTCTTTTTCCAACTGTGGGCACGTCTCGGCTGTGCGGCAGAAAAGAGGTTTTCTTTTACTTTAGTTTGGAGGAGCAGGTGTGGTGGTGGGGGGGGGGGGAGCAGCAGCTGCTTATTTTCGTGAATCAAATCGTGCAACCTTTGTACAAAAGACAGGAGTCAAAAGCAGAAGAAATGAAACACGGTCTGGAACTTTCAGAAGGCTCCCAACGTGTCATCTCGTCCGACGTGGGCGGCGTGCCGCAGAATAGCTCGAGCCCATTTGCCCAGAGTCTATGCTACCACGCCGCAAATTGTTGTTTTCGACCCGGCGTGATTTATACGGTGGCGGACGGGCGTTTGCTGACCAGAGATTGGACCTCCCATTTTGGCACGGTCAATAAAGAGCTTTCTTTGCGAGCCCGCCGTTGTCTTTGCGCGGCAGCAGACTGCCAGGAGGCTTCCCTTGGGGGTCGTGATGTACACGGGCTACGCCAGCCGCAATTTGATTGAGGCGAGCTCTATATAAGCCACCAAGAGTCACAGTCACAGTCTGGTGCTGAATTTTTCCCCGAATTGTCCTCAATCTCGACTTGTTTGACAGACGACCACCTCGTCACTGTCACAATTCATGTAACTAACGCTACTAAAACCAAAAGATCTTGCATTCTATCAGTCCTACTTTTATTTCAAATGGAACAAACAGGACAATTTTAAATCCCTGTACAGTGTAATTGACACCTCTCAAAAATGTTAGTAAGTGCTTATATTATATATAAAAAAAATGTTATCGCTTCAAAAAATAAAAATAACTACACACTTTGAATATTAGAAAAATAAAACGTACTTAAATAATGACTCCATTGAAATGCGTTGGATAAAAAAATGTTTGAAAAATCGCGAAGAGTGAACGCAAATACTGTACTATTGGATTTAAAAGTTAAATAGTACTGAATCGATGTTTCAAGTGGATTGAGAAAAAAATGAAGCCACTGTAATATTATGCAGTTTCAACCTTGCACAGATCCACAATTTGAGAATTTGTTTGTTGAATTTTAAATGTTTAAACTTTGAATACCGCACAGCCGATGATCCCAAAACACCAGATGTAATGTGAAAAATATTTGACATTATATTAGCTGCAGCGATAGTCAAAAGTCTTTGCATTTAAACCTCACTTCCGCCCATCATATTTTCCAACGCACTTCTGTTTTGGCGCGATCATGGGAACATCTTGATTGACTCTCATTAAGAGACTCTTAACGTCATCCTGAAAACTAAAACATCTGATCGGCGTAGCTCAGCTTGTCGATATCGTGGCAGTAGGCGCTCGGTTTTCAGATGGTGGTGCCCGCTTAGTGGGCCCGCGCTTTTTCCAAGGGTGGGTAATTTTAGCCCAGATCCCTGCGTCTGCCGAGCGCACCCCCAAATCCCAAAGCCATTTATTTCAACTGCCACAGCCGACAGGAATTCGTCTGCGTTACAGTGCTTTTCTGCAGCGACCCTCTCTATACAAATTATGCGCGCGCATAGAAAGACAAAAGGGAAATGAAAACGTTGACTCCCTCCAGGCTTGCATGCACCCGCTTTTTAAAAGAAAATATACTTTCAAGGTTTCTATTTCAAAGCCGGGAAGGAAAATTAAAAGCATCAGAAACACACTTTGATAGCTTATTCAGTTTGGTTGGCTGTGAAGGATGCTGCCGTCTCTGTGGCTTGCCGTTCTTTTGGTCTCGCGGCTCGAAAACATTTGGTGCCCAAAGCCAAAGCGCTTTCTCTTTGATCGGCATGTAGCGTTGCCTTTTAGCGGCGACGTTTTGGAAGGCAGGCTAAAGTATGTAAATAAAACCACAGTCTCGCTTCGGAGCAGCTCCTGTGATAACAAAGCTAATCCATTTAAGGGCTTGTAAATTCTCAACCAGTCGAAAATGAAGACGTAGTGCTCACAGGTGGACGGTAAGAGTGGTGCTATGACACACTTTGCGTTTCAATGGGATTAAAACTCAACATACCCGTGAAAAAATGAAAATTGAAGGCAGTTTTTTTGGGAAGCGCGAGGGGTACCCACATCTAAAAACTTTGACGATAATTCTATCCAATTATTGCAGTGAAACCTCCAAGGTATGGACACTCCTTGGGATGTAGGAAAGGTTTTTGCAGTTGAACTTTCAAAGCTGGACGCCCCCAAGGCTGGAAGCGATAGAAATTCATCGAAGAAAAAAAAAAGTGGCCCAAACCTTCGTCTCGAAACCACCAAAAGTGGAACGGAATTTGTGGACATATTCCACGTTGTACAATTTGGGAAGATCCACTTTACAAAATGGAGTTGTTCACAAATATCAGTGACCTTTTTTGGGGATTGGTTTCTACGTGGACATGAAAAGTGCTGGTCCAAATCCAAGTTTTGAGTATTTGACTGAAGGTTCTACTATAAAAGGGTTTACGGCCATGCTACCCTGAGAATGCCCGATCTTGTCAGATCTCGGAAGCTAAGCGGGTTAGGCCCTGGTTAGTACTTGGATGGGAGATCGCCCGGGAATACCAGGTGCTGTCAGCTTCTCTCCCGGGCTAAATGGACAGGGGTTGCATCAGGAAGGGCATCTGGCGTAAAAACTGTGCCAAACAAATATGCGTTCATCTGAGATGACACGCTGTGGCGACCCCTAATGGGACAAGCCGAAAGGAAGAGAAGAAGAGTTCTACTACAAAAAATATCGTATGACTTTGCTGGGATTCATTTATCTATTAAAAACCTTTCGACAAATATTGCAAAGTCCATCTATCCATCAATCCATCCATCTTCTACTGCTTAGCCATGTTTGGGTCACGGGGCCAGTATCTTCAGCAGGGAAACCCAGACTTCCTTTTCCCCAGTCACTTCATCCAGCTCGGGGGGATCCCGAGACGTTCCCAAGCCAGCCGAGAGACGTAGTCTCTCCAGCGTGTCCTGGGTCGTCCCCGGGGTCTCTTTCGAGTGGGATGCCGCCTCCAAATCAAATACCCCAGCCAACCTCATCTCGCTCCTCTCAATGCGGAGGAGCGGAGCTTTTTTTAACCACCTAAGTGACCTCCTCCCCACAAACAGGGCACATATCAACACCATCACTGAGTGGGAATCGCTCCATCACCATCAGTGACTTCATGCAAACACAAACTTGAAGACTCTTGGGTTGAATACATGTTTTATGAAACTGAAATGAATTCATTAATGGGGAGAAAATATGCCTCTAAAATGGCACAAAGGTAAATACCAAAATTGTCTGCTGTGGTGTTCAACTGAGGTTCTTTTCTCATCTCAGGTGATTTTCTAATTGGCATCTGTTCAAAGTGTCCAAGTATCCCAGACTTTCTGTTCGTATCTACTTCATCCAACCCACTTTCCAAAATTAAATACACCAAATCTTTCATAAAAGTGCAAACAAGGCAATCTAATACATTATGCACATTTTTAAAAAATGAAATTCAAGGGAAGCAATAAATATTTCAGTCAAAGAGGTCGAAAAACTAAACTCAATATTGCAGCACAATGTGTTCGTATTCATGTACCATAATATGTGATTAATTATCACCTTTAGGAGCCCCCGTTATGTGAAAAAAAAAATTGTGCCCAAAACAAAAGGATATTTGCCGTAGTTGACAGATATTTTAATGTTATCGCCGGCTAACGATCCGGCTTCCAATTAACGGCTCCGCCGAGAACACTCGCTCGTGGTGCAAACGTTACGCTTGACGAGTTCATAAGCTCACCGGGCGCCGTGCGAGTATGAAAATCTACGGAGCGCCTTCACAACAGAACAAGGCGTTACAAGCATTCCCCCGGTGACAAGTACTCTTTTGTGCACGACGCGGCAACAAGTTCTTACGGTAATTAAAAAAAAAAAAAAAACACACGGGAAGGCCTTGCTCAGTCTGCGTGAGAAGAAGAAGATTGGACAAACAGTTGGGCAAAGGTGGCTTTCGCTGCACTCGACGACCGCAGAAATTAATTGCCGACGGCAAAAATCATCATGAAGGTTACACGGGAAGTGCTGTTCGGGGACATGATTGCTTGTTGATTGCATCTCCTTTTAGATCCGTGTAGAATTACCCAGCTGTCCTGTAAGCGATGAAGTTGCAAGGAATGCAACAAACGCATCCTACATGACAGCATATGAATTGCAGTTCATTAACTAAACCTGTGCGATCAGATGATATCCTGTAATAAGGTATTTTGAGGTCGCTTGCGCCTCGGAGCTAACACTCCACAAATCCAAAAGCTAACTGTGAGGACAGAAAGCAACTGTCACTCCTGCGGCTGAAAACATTTGCCTAAAGGCACCAAAGTCAAAGTTATGCTGATGGCGTCAGATTATAGCGCCTTACTTCATTCCCCATTTTAAAATTGTAGCATCTTTTGCAAGTCAAATTCTATTGAAGAGCAACGTTTTAGTAATGGTTAAAAACAATGAATTGATAAAAGCCAAGATAACATCTCAATTTAAAAGCGGGATAAATGAAAAGATGATTAGGGTAGATTGTAGGGATGATTCTTGATCCTTGTGGTGGTTTCATGAAATCACGTCAAGTAGCTTCAGCAAGGATACCCAGACTTCACTTTCCCCAGCCACTTCTTCCAGTTTTTCCAGAGGGATCCTGTTGCGTTCCCAAGCCAGCCGAGAGACAGAGTCTCTCCAGCGTGTCCTGGGTCGTCCCCCGGGGTCTCTTTCCGGTGGGACATGCCCGGAACACCTCACCAGGGAGCCGACCCCGAGGAATTCCGAATCAGGTGCCTCAGCAACCTCATCTGGCTCCTCTCAATGCGGAGGAGCAGCAGCTCGACACTGAGCCCCTCCCGAATGACCGAGCCTCTCACCGTATCTCTAAGGGAGAGCCCGGACACCCTGCGGAGGAAAGCCATCTTGTTCTTTCGGTCACGACCCACAGCTCGTGCCCAAATGTGAGGGTAGGAACGTAGACCGACTGGTAAATTGAGAGCTTCGCCTCTCCACTTAGCTCCCTCTCCACCACAGTGTGAATTCCTTCCTCTCAATCTTTTCTGGTTAAAGTCAGGGTGGCATTGCTCCAGAGCCTTCATCGATGTGAATCTTTGATTAAGACGAATTCCAGATTATTCAGAACAATCAAAGAATTATGCACATCTCGGAGGATCCCGACGACTTGTCGAGCGGCAAAGCTTCCGCTCATGAAAGTTCAAATGCGCCACGAAGGGATGCTGTTACAAGTTCAGATCAGAGAAGTTTCTCATTGGAGAGGGGCTGCGCTACAAAACTCAGCCCCAACTGCTGAGGCCTGTAGGGATGCAGGCTCTAAAATGCTCGCTCCTATCCCCACCGCCCACTTTCATCCGAGAGCAGGACATAAGCGCAAACTGACGCTACTATTGACCAGGGAGAACATCTTCAATTTTTTTTTTACGTTGACGCGTTTGGAATTATTCATCAGAACATTCTCACGTTGCGTGCGGAAGATCCCAAACAGAAAGCTGTAGGGGGGAATTTGGGCTTTTGATTCCTTTTGGAAGCAAACCAACGAAAACGCGCCACACGTATCTCCTCTTCTTTCCCGTCGGATACAAAGATGTGTTTCGAGAAAACAGCTTGGCTCTCCAAACTGAACTATCCATTTGAGAAAAAAAAAACTGTTTAAAGTGAAGTGGCACATCTTTGTAAATTTAAGGACAGTCATTTTTTTTTGCCATTTGCCAATGCACTTTAGCCACTTCAGAGAAAAAAAACGTCACAAATGGCACTGTATTATTCACCAAAAATGTAAACCAGATTCCCGCAAACAGGGCGACAGGCTCCAGTTCCAGACACCAAACCCCACGGACTTCGTAGGGAACGTTTCCCCAGACGCGTTTCACAGTTGAAAGATCCAAATATACAGTGTGTCTCTAGAAAATAACTCTGCTCACTCGTCTGACTTATCCGCGAGAAGAGAAAAAGTTTCGAGTGAAGTGACTTTTCTGTTGCGTCATGAAACGACAGAACCAAAGCACGTTTTCAGGCTACACGAGTTCCAGACACTTATATGCTGGTACTGAATCCACAAAGGAAATCCAGTTGGGAGCACGATCATCCCTGCCCACAGAAACTTTGGCACCACGGAAGTTGGAAGCAGGAAGTAGAGCGCAGAATTCCACCAAAGTGTTGAAACTGGATGGCTTGACGTACAAGCAGTAAAACTCCACAGTGTCTGTTTAACATGATTCAGTACTGATGTTTTGGTTAGCAACAAATAGGCGCATTTGTCGCTGTCCATCCATCCATTATCTACCGCTTTTCTGGGTTGGGTCGCGGGGGAAGTAGTAGCTTCAGCGGGGATACCCAGACTTCCCTTTCCCCAGACACTTCTTCCAGCTCTTCCGGAGAGATCCCGAGGCGTTCCCAAGCCAGCCGAGAGACATGGTCTCTCCAGCGTATCCCGGGTCGTCCTCGGGGTCTCTTTCCGGTGGGACGTGCCCGGAGCGCCTCACCGGGGAAGGCGTCCGGGAGGCATCCGAATCAGATGCCCCAGCCACTTTCGCCGTATAAACAATAAAGTCTGTGCGCTCTGGTCATTCAAGTTCACCACGTGGGGCCTGAGAAAGTAGTCCCCACTCATCAATTAACGTTCATACTAGAATAGTTCCGGTGTGATGATGTCATCAGTGCCTGCTAATCCACTCCAATTCCTTCAACGACACTCTCGTCAGGGGCGGGCGAGGGAGCGTCTGGGCCTGGCGCACTCGTGTCTCTCAGACACCTACACATGCACTCAGACGATGCATTAGCAGCCACCGGGCCCTCCTCGCACAGTCCACTCGCCGCAGTTGCCATGGTAACGCCTGCCTCTCCTCCAATAGGAGGCAGCAGCAGGAGGGGACGGCGGGTGGGGGATGGCGGGGGGGGCGTCTGGGTGTGTGCTTTTTAATATGGAGGCAGGTGGAGACGACAAGGACACTCGACTATTGTTTTGCAGGGCGACGATGGGCCTCGTTTGCCGTCGTGGAGTGTTTGGGGCTACGTGACGTGCTAAACAGTAAATTATATACGCAGCGAAACGAAAAGGAATGCTCATTTTGTCTCTTAAACCCAAATGGCGGCGTTCCGAAAGGGCGTGATTCATGAACAACAAAAGTTTATAGTGTACTAAAACAAAACAAAACAACAAAAAAATATACTGCAGTTTACACCGCTGCCCGCAGGCAGGATTCATATTGATTCTATGATACTTCCACATATATTTTTGGGTTGTTCTACTGATGTGCCATAACATCTTTGAGCCTCGGGAATCGCAGAGTTAGAGACATATGGAGGCATTACTTCAAAATCAATATATCAGTGGGGGGGGCGATTAAAGAACCCGCTACGGCTGCTGTTACTGTCGGATGTGGGCGTAAAATGATAATGATACAATATATCACTGATAGCGTTGTTGACGTGAAGTGTTATTTAAGGATAACGTCGAGCAAGATTGCCGAGGGGAAAAGCTGGGGGTGGGAGTTGCAAGAGGCTATTTGTGTGCATATGTGACCTGGCTTAAGGGGATAAATGGGCGGACACTTGTTCGAGCCATCAGGTGTATTATTCTTTCACGCGCATTTTTATTGAAATGTCAGTCAACATATTTCTCTTGACGGGAGATGACACACAACACAATTTCTAAAAAAAAAAAAAAATCGAAGCAGACTTGAAAGTCTTAATTTTATGTGGGAAAATAAAAATCGTTCGGTACTGGAGCTTTGGACATTGTGCATCCATGCATCCATTTTTCGTTGCCGCTTATCCTCACAAGGGTCACAGGAGTGTTGTAGCCTATCCCAGCCGGCAACGGGCAGGAGGCGGGGTACCCTCTGAACTGGTTGCCAGCCAATCGCATGGCACATTGACACAAACAGCCGCATTCACAATCACACTTACGGGCAGTTTAGAGTGTTCAATTAATATTGCGTGTTTTGGGGATGTGGGAGGAAACCAGAGTGCCCGGAAAACCCACGCAGGCACGGGGAGAACATGCAAACTCCACACAAGGAGTGCCAGGATTGAACCCGGGTCCTCAGAACTGTGAGGTCAACGCTTTCCAGCCAATATAACACTTATTTTGATAAAATAGTTCTGCTTTATGGGCTCGCTAATGGTGTAGTGGTTCATTTGCCTGACTTTGGTTCAGGTGCCGCGGGTTCAGTTCCCACTCAACGATGGCGTCTATATGCGCCCTGCGACAGGCTGGCAAACCAGTTCAGGGTCTGCTAGGGTTGGCTCCCGCAACCCAAAACAGGATAAATAGTATTGAAAATGAAAAGGATGGATAGTTTTCCTATATTTGGTAACAAATTCAGTCCAATTCATTCACCGCTGATGGCGAGACTTTCTGCTCCATCAATGGTGGATGTTAAATTCGGGTGCAGGGATAGATAAACACGGATGGTAGAAGCGTGATGAAGAGGAGGGGAAAGCCCACTTGGTGCGGGCTTCTTTCTGGCTTGTGGTCAGATGTCAGATGGTAATGGCGGCCACTTATCTCTGCTGATCGGCAACGCATGCATTAGGATGGACGCTCCGCTATCTGCGCCACACACACACACACGCAATCAAACACGGTTATTTTTAGTCCACTGCTGCCATGACCGCCACCCCGCTGAGCATCTGTTAAGCGTCAAGGAGATGGCGAGAAAGGACTGTGAAAATGATGCAATAGCATAATTAACAATTCAAACTGTAACATGACCCTTATGGAAGTCCGAATTTGTTGTTTATTGCGGTGAAAATTGCTGGTAATTTTGGCCCCCCCAAGTTATTCTTGGAACCCATTAAATGGGATGTGCAGAAAAAAAAGTTTTTTTGTAATGTCTGGAAAATATATATACAATGGAATAATTTAACTGACCCCGATTTAATGGACAGAAAATAGCATCCAGCTGGAACTCAAAAGCAATCTTTTCATGCACCAGTAAGGTAAGATTGGATAAACAACTTTTCCAACATTTTAAAAGCCATTTCATATTTATTTACGATAATTCTGTTGTGCACAGGGTGTTTTTAGTACATAAGTTAAAAAAAAAAAAAAAATATATATATATAAATACACATTATTTTTTAATATATATAATATATTTAAAAAATATATACATATTATTTTTGAAATATATTATATATATATTTTTTTCATTTTTGCATGGAAGGGGTGCTTTATATATATATATATATATATATATATATATATATATATCTTCCATGCACCAGTAAGGTAAGATTGGATTAACAACTTTTCCAACATTTTAAAAAGCTGTTTCATATTTATTTACGATAATTCTGGTGTGCACAGGGTGTTTTTAGTACATAAGTTAAAAAAAAAATATATATTATACATATAATATACATATATATATATATATATATATATATATATATATATATACATATATATATATATATATATATACACACATTATTTTATATATATATATATAATATATATATATATATATACACACATTATTTTTCAATATATATATTTAAAAAATATATACATATTATTTTTAAATATATTATATATATATGTATATATATATATTTTTTTTTAACTTATGTACTAAAAACACCCTGTGCAAAACAGAATTATTGTAAATAAATATGAAACAGCTTTTAAAATGTTGGAAAAGTTGTTAATCCAATCTTACCTTACTGGTGCATGGAAGGGGTGCTTTATATATATAAAAAAATTTTAAAATATATTTTTATATCGTTATCATATGTTATACATTTTAATATATTTTTTATTTTATATAATAATTTTTTTAATATTATATAATTACTACTAATAACTTGCCATGAATTGACTTATTCGCTGATTTTTTGGGGGCAACCGATTCTCCGTTGTCGCCTGAAAACTTTCTGAAACGTCGAATAATCCAAAAAATGCCACACGATGGTGACAAAGGCTCCGTCTTAGTGCCGAGGAACTACACTACTATCCAGCCATCCATTTTCTTTGCCGCTTATCCTCACGAGGGTTGCGGGGAGTGCTGGAGCCTGTCCCAGCTGTCAACGGGCAGGTGGCGGGGGTACATCCTCAACTGGTTGCCAGCCAATCGCAGGGCACATAGAGACAAACAGCCGCACTCACAATCACACCGACGGGGCAATTTAGAGGGTACAATTATTCTACACTACTACAATAAGATATAAAATTTATGAAGGACACAATATGAATTTATTTGGATAATCCTAGTCAACAGACAAACAGCACTTAAAATCTTGGGGGAGGTCATGAATTCAGAGGATGAGACCGCAAGCAGCGCCTAACTGAAACAATCTCCAGCCGCAGCTTTTCAAACTAATGTTTCTTCGGGAACACAAAACATTCCAACCCATGTGGTCACCACGCTGACTCGACACAAAGAAAGGCCAATGAAAAAAAAAAAAAAAAAAGGGGGGGGGGAGTGAACGTTTTCCCAAAGTTCCACTTGGTGTTGCCACACACACACACTCCCGAGGAATGACGATGAGCTCAAGGATGCTTTCGCGACCGCAGCAGACGCCGCACTTGGCTCGTCTGTGGGAACAAAAGGCTGCTGCTGATATCAGGAGGGCAAAGTGACCTGAAAACTTTTTTTTTTTTTTTTTTTTTTTTTAGACAGCGACAAGGATGCCTAATGACAGGCCTCTTAGAAAATCAATACAAAGCTTTGTGCACGGATGCACTTTGATATTTGGCTGGAGCGCGTGGGCTGTGTTTAGAGCAATTGGCAGGGCCAGCCCTCCCATTTTCTCTCTTTTAGGGTGTAATTACGCAAAACCAGTTGCCTTTTTTGAAACACAACACATAGAGAGGCTATCAAAATAATCTACGTTCACGTCAACTAACCAAAACGTCATGTGTATGCGAGATTATTAGTTGCCAATGTTCGCCAACTGCTTGTATTCTTGTTTTTGTAATAAACAAAAATCTAATGTGATTTAAAAACAAACAATTACAAGAAAAAAAGACGAAATATTGAGAATAATTTTTTGCCATACCACAGGAAAAAAAATAAAATAAAATAAAAGAACACATTTGCATTATTCCTTTTACAGGTTTCAAATATTTCAGTATGTGAATGGCAGAATTATGACATTCCGATTGCTTCTCCCCCCCAACCCTCCGCATAAAATGACTTTCAAACACAATCACTTGTCAAGGGGGAAAAAAAAAATGTTAAGACTTTCTTCGACAAGAGAAAGAACAAGAAGCACGTTGAGAATAATGAGAGATTATTTGATAAAAGCTCATTGTTCAAAATAATACATCTGATGGCGTACAACTATTTCTCCTCGGGCTTGGTCATATATCCGTCTCAACCATGGACATGGGAAAGTGATAAGACAATATCAGAGTGTGAAGATTGTCAACTTTCTTATCTCACACTAAAACAAAAGATTCCAAAAAGTAGTTGCAGTACTGAGAATATAGATATATATATATATATTTACCACAAACTATTGTGGATAAAACATCACAACAACACGATAATCTACCTTTTCTCTCATACAACTAAAACTTTCCGCACTTCCTCAAATGTTTTCGTTTCCGGTTCAATTCCGAGCCGCCGAGTAAACATCTCCTTCGGCTCCGTTTCCTCGATTCGGAGCTAAACGCGAAAGAGAAACGACAGTCACGGGGGAAAACAAAAAGCCGACACGCACACATAAAAAACAAAAAAACAAAAAAACAAAGAGCAGATTAGATGCTGTATTGCAGCGGAAGCTCTTGGGAGATAAGTCGCAAAGAAAATCCTATTCCTTTATTCCCCCACATTCCCTGCCTTTTTTTTTTTCGTTTCCTGTCGCATTCTCACACCCTCCTGATTGAATCTGCTTTGTTTAATTATAATATAAAAAAAAAAAAAACATCTGATGCAATCATGGAGGGAGAATGCAAAAGACGCACTTGAAACTGAAAATGAACTCCGGCGCGGTCGCCTTTTCGAGCGTTCGCTCCAGCTCGGCGGACTTGGCCGAGCTCGCCGGAACGGCGCGATTATGTCTGGATGCGGTGGGAGGTCGCCTCGAAGTTCTATGAAGACGTGTTTGCTTGCGTCGAGACACTCGGTAATTGTGTCTAAAGAAACCATTGCGGGAGGGGGGGATTGTTGGGGGGTCGGCTATGAAGTGCTTCCTGCGCAAGTGAAAATACAAACAATTTTACTGCCTTCCGAGATACATTTTGTGATAATTCAGTGAAATGACCCACGCGGAATACATAACATACATAAATGAGTTGAAAGGAGTTTTGTCAGCATTTTTATAGCATGACTCCTTCTTTTGACTGGCCCCGATAAATCCCCGAGATCATTCAGAAGCTCCAAAATTCAGTGGCTATCATATAACAATAATAATTTTTGTTTCTGGCATTTTAATAATCTTCTCACCGCCTCTCATTTTGCCTGCACTACGCCGGAACTGCTTTCCGAAGAGGTTTACGTCAGGCTTTCACAAGGTACTATTTATATATGCAGTTTCAGAAGTACTATTTATCCATCCATCCATTATCCAAGCCGCTCATCCTCACGAGGGTCATAGGAGAAGCGGGGCCTATCACATCTAGATTCGGGCGAAAGGGGGATTACACCCTGAACTGGTCGTCAGTTATCAACAGCATCACTGAGCGGGAATCGATCCCACACTCCCCACACCAAAGTCAACCGTGTGTACTACTACTACACCATCAGTGATTCCTCCCAGAAACTGCAAAAAAAGAAACATTTGGAAATTTAATATTTGTACCAAACCTTTCGTAAAAGGCGGCACAGTGGACCAGCTGGTAAAGTTGTGAGGTCCCGGGTTCGATCCTGGACCCGCCCGTGTGGAGTTTGCATGTTCTCCCCGTGCCTGCGTGGGTTTCCTCCGGTTACTCCGGTTTCCTCCCACATCCCAAAAACATGCGACATTAATTGGACACTCTAAATTGCCAGTAGGTGTGATTGTGACTGCGACTGTTTGTCTCCATGTGCCATGCGATTGGCCTCCTGCCTGCTGATAGCTGGGGATAGGCTCCAGCACTCCCCGCGACCCTCGTGAGGATAGGCGGCAAAGAAAATGGATGGATGGAACTTTAATTAAAACAGCCCAGAGATGATATAAATACAAATTTTAGGTTTCTTGTCTGTGCAAATTTGAATTATTCACAGATAAACAAACAAAAAAAATCACTTTCTGGAATATTACCATTTATTTATATATTTTTGGAAATATTTTTTAATATCAAACAAGGCTGAGTATTGTGTGATTATGTTGAGTGGAGTCTTTTTTCGAGTTTGAGAAGGGCTCACACGGTTGATTTAAACGACTCTGCGGGAATCCACATTGTTAAAAGTCTTCCTTGATTGAGCAAAAACAAAAAAAACAAAAAAAAAAAAAACAAAACACTCAATCTTCTGTGTGCAAGCACTCAAGTGTTGTTCCTCCAAATGAGCCCCGGAGGTCTTTCACCATCTTTCGAGGACTCTTTGTCATGTCCTTGCTGATAACACCTCACACTCTGTTATTCCTTTATTGGATGTTGCGCCCACTGATTTTTTTTTTTTTTTTACCTCCCAAATCAAACGCCGCCACCGAGGAGCATCAGACACCGTCTGTCTTTCCCAACCCCCTAAAACTGCAGCGTCGCAAGTATGCCTCTGATAGAAGCATCTCCACTATTAGGAGGGGGACGGGACAGTATCTCCACGTGTCTCAGAATGATATTGTTCCGACTTCCCAACAACCTCTATCGTTCCTTTCTCTGACGAGTCGTGCAGCACAATACATTTTTTTTTTTTTTTTTTTGGTCCCGCTTATCCTGTCCGGGGTTGCAGGGAGCCAGATAAATTCTATCCCGGCTGATTTTGGACAAAAGGCCGATAATCGACTGGACTGGTTGCCAGTGGATCACAGAGATGAAAGAGCCTCTTGCCCTAAAGTTGTCAAGGAATGGAAATGACTGATAAATGATTGACAGAAGATATTATTCTTTTTATAAAACGGGTCGGCTATTGTAATCTAATCCCATTTTGTGTATGCTTAATCAAGGTTTTATGATGAAGGCAGTTATGCTTCGAGAATTTGAGCAGACCGCCGTAACAGATTGTGTTGAGCGATTGTTTATTTCAAGGTCGGAATCAATTTTCTGGATTTAAATTAAAAAAAAAAAAAAAAAAAAGAACCTCAGTTGTGACATTTTTTGTAACAAATCACCCGTGTACGTGTGGTTTCGAAAGCTCCCATTTTCCGGCAAGGGGTGCTCAATGCGTCGATCGCGATGGCGTGCCGGGAAAAAAAAAAAAGATGTCAGCCATATTTTTCTGATCTTTAGCTCACCGCGCACGTGCAAACGACGACACCGAGTACAGCAAAACAAGCTAGTCGGCGAGTTCCACCACTATTTTAAGCCCTCACTTTTTCCTTAAAGTACAGAAATCTCATCAACATGAGTATGGATGCTGGAGCATAGAAGAAGACAAAATCGTATCACTTTCATACGGAATGGCAGGATGACTTTTTTTTTTCCACGATGTCATTTTCGAAGCGCGTTTGCCTCTTCTGCCGGTGTAGTGAAATGTGGAGCGGCATTTTCATGGCAAATATGACGCCGACATTCCGCCGAAAAGCGAGCCGAGAGTGAGAAAAGCGAACGGAGTAAAAATCCCAAGTGGCCGCACAGCAGTCACTTTTCACACATCGGAGTTGAACAGCGAAAGCCGCCACCGAAGCGCCGTCCCGGGTTCATCACATCATTGTTAAAAACAAGAAGTCCTTCCAAGACGGAGAGATGGCAAAAGAAGCATAGCTGACTCATTGTCCCCATCTTTTAAAAATAAGGCGGAAATATTATCTTCGATAGAATCGGAGATTGGACGAATCCACTGACGTGAGCGACACTGCCCGGGTGCGCATTTTCATTCGTGTGGCGTTTAGTGATCATCAACGTAAACTCAGGTAGTTACAAAAAAAATGCTTACAGTAAATTATGTTGTGTAATATTGGCTAATGCGGTTATCCAAGGCACACAAATATACTGTACATTTACACACAAATAATCCGCAATATACTTTAAAATAAATATGTTTTGCATTTTTTTTAGTGGGTAGATCTTTGTGTCTTGGTCATTCTATTTCATTATTGGTCATTCTGCAATTACAACCCCCCCCACCCCCCCCCACCTCAATCGCGAGAGGGTGGCTGCTTGAAAAGTAGATCTTGGGGTGAAAAAAGTTCAGGCAACCCTGTTTTACGGTACGCAGCGGATCTAAAGCGGTCCACCATTTTGTGTCCAAATCGTGTAAAAACATGATCAGTTATGAAAAGGCAAGTTCTTACCTTTACGGAGATTTGAAGAGATCACAACGGAAGCCGGGCAGACAGACAAAACAAAGAAACAGACAAAAGAAAATCATGAAAGTCGTCGGAGCAAACGTCTTCAAGGCGATGGCCTAAAGACCGCAAACAATGTCTTCATTATAGGCTGGGACTGTTCTCTCAAAGCCGCAGGAGGGCAAGAGGTCCGGTCTTTGCCCGCTGAAAGGCTTCATTTCATTTTTTCCCCCTCCAACCCGATACAATAATTATATCTCCAGAACTCAAAACAAAACCACAAGAAAAGTTCCTCTGAATCGTGTTGTTTTGTTTTGCACGAGTGACAAAGAGGTCAAACAGAATCCCAGTATGGGTTTGAACAGGTCTTCGTACAAGTTTTTATACCAAGTACTACCTCAAAAACAAAACTGTGCAAGGGGTGGTGTGGTCGTGGAGGTAAAACATCGAGGGAATCCCTTCCCCCCTCAGCCGCAAATCAGACACTGATGAATTAGCTATTGTCAGCAACTCCTCTCCGGGTTCCGGGCGGCCATTGAGAACGCGAAACATTTGTTGTTTTAATGCTTCTTAAAGCGGGGAAAGCAACGGAGAGAAAATTTAATCAGTATTCATTGTCACCGGGTAGAAGTCGTGCTGATTGGAAAGCGACCCACAAAGCTGCAGATTGCACACGACTGCATAGAAGGAGGAGAGGTGGAATTTAGAGCCTTTGGATTTTGTCAAGAGCACGATGACTTGTGAGTCACCGGCGGCGGTGACTGTGACAAAAGATCCCCCAAAAAAAAAATGGCAAAAGTGCGTACGTGCAATGCCAAATGTTTCACACGGGAAACGAAAATGACACTTTTGCATCTAAATGTGCTCACCGGGGGACTTTCAGCAAAGAGGGTGACGGGGCTGAAATTGTGCGGGATTATTGGTGCGTGCCTGAAAGACACCGAATTTAATTAACAAATTCAATTTTCACACTCCCGAGCTCAGGAGCTAATCCGTGTTGTTTAAAACATGGCTGGCAAGCTCACCACAACGTACATTCTCATTTGGCCTTTTTTTTCCAATGTAATTATCTATTTTGGGGGGATGGCAAGGGGGGGGGGGGTTGATCAACTTAACGGCACCAAAGCAAGATGAGAAAAAGCCCCCCAAAATGCACCTGGTGCCAGCATCTGAGTGGAAAATGGGGGGGGCAAAAACATTCCAAGGAGTCATGAAGGAAATTAAATGTTTCGGTCCCATTTAAAAAAAAAAAAAAAAAGGAAACGCTATGGCTGCTTCCTGACACCGAATTATATATCGTAAAACAATTAATTTTAATAGACAGCATTTTACAGTGGGAAGTGTGTGCTGTTGTATCGCGCTCGCAACCGATTAATACTTAATGCGATAGCGCGTTGAATGCGGAAATGATAACTCGTCGCGAAACCCGTCCACAAAGAGACTTCACCACTAGAACGTCTGCGAGTCGCACTTAAAGCACACTCGAGTCCCATCGCACTTTGTATTTTATTTGCTTTTTGTATGCCTTTTTTTTTCCCGCTGAACAGTTATTACAAGTAATAATTGCTTCCCCCCCCCCTCCCAAACTGGAGCACTTACTGATGAATGAGAAGTTCGAATCGTATACAGCTGCTAGTTATTTTAAGCCATAACCGCCTGAATTATTCAAATTCCCGCCCTCTGATGAGTAATGTCTCGCTGAATAATTTAACTCAACAATTTCGCCACAGTCTTCTTGATTGGCCTTTTAATCCGGCGCCTTCAACTCATATCACACATTCTTTTTTTTTTTTTTTCCTCCCCTGGCAATAATTGGAGAGCCAATTCAAATTTGCTTTGAATTACTGGCTGCTGAACCTGATCAGTGAATGAGTCATCAGTCGTTTTCAGGGGGATGAGATAATAGCGCTATTTACCCCCCCCCCCCATAAGATCAGTAACTGCGACATTTGTCAGCTAATTACACTGTCGTATGCCATCCATCCATTCAACCATCCATTTTCTGAGGCGCCTATCCTCACGAGGGTCGCGGGAGTGCTGGAGCCTATCCCAGCTGTCAATGGGTTGGAGGCAGGGGTACACCCAAAACTGGTTGCTGGCCAGTCGCGCTCACAATCAGACCGAGGGGCAATTGAGAGTGTCCAATTAATGTACGTTTTGGGGTTGTGGGAGGAAACCGGAGTGCCCGGGGAGAACCCACGCAGGCACGGGGGAGAACATGCAAATTCCACATAAGTGGGGCTGGGATTCAAATCCCGATCCTCAGAACTGTGAGGCCAACACTCTACAGGTTCACCACCATGCTGCCTGTAGTGTTCCATACTCTTTAAATAATACTATTATATTATAAAAAATACATTTTAACACACTAATGAGTACATATTTGCTTAAACAGTGATGGATACAAAGCAAATATTGACTTTGCCTGTATTCCGTCATTAGAGCGAATTTCTCAACTTCTGATTTTATTTCAAATGTCTATTTTATGACGTACGGCAGGGGTGTCAAACTTATTTCTACCGCGGGCCACATTGTAGTTACGGTTTCTGTCCGAGGGCTATTATGATTGAAACCATGGAAATCTTTAATCGGCCCATCATATTTACACATTAAATTTTATCAACTACTTTTGTAATCATAAGGAGTTCCTGTAGCTCAGTGGTTAGAACACTGGTTTGGTAAACCAGCGGTTGTGGGTTCGTATCCCACTGGGGCCTCCACTCCCTGAGAAGGGTTGCGTCAGGAAGGGCATCCGGCGCAAAAATTGTGCCAAACATATATGTGCAGTGGCCAAGCCGAAAGAAACGAAACTTTTGGAATCATAAATCAAGGGTAATGAGTTTTTCAACTATTGTTGATGTTTGGTAACACAAAAAATGCTTGCAATATTTTAACGTCATCATTTATGATATGACAGTTTGAAATTTTGGTCCATATTTTAACAAAAATCACAGACGATACACATAATTTGCCTTTGCGGGCCACATACAATTCTGTGGCGGGCCGGATTTGGATTCTGGGTGTACCCAGCCTCCTGCCCGTTGACAGCTGGGATAGGCTCCAGTACTCTCCGTGACCCTTGTGAGGATAAGCGGCAAAGAAAATGGCTGGATGGATGGATATACATTACATGGATTCAACTACCCAGTAAGATCGGAATCAGAATTATCAGTCACGGAGCAATACGGAACAGAACGCCCAATACAGCAATAGTCCAGTGCAATTGCCATTGTTCAAGGGGTGTGAAGACTTCAAGGAATATATACAGTTCAAAGGACTGGTGTCAAACTCTGGGGGCCAGATCCGGCCCGGCACATAATTTTATGCGGCCCGCGAAGCAAAATTACGCCCGTCAACGTCCGTGAGTCTTGTTAAAATCTGTACCAAAATTTCAAGACCTGGCGGCTCGGACATGGAGGGTCCAAAGAAGGTTTTGGCTGCTTAGTTCAAATCGGGTGCAATTCCTTTATGGCGGGAAGGTAAGCGCCGACAATCAATTCAGCAGTTCTGATTGTCCATTGCAGTCGGAGTTTCTGTTTTGTTTTGTGGCAGGATCAAATCAGACTCTTTTAGAGGAACACAGAACTGAAGAGACGTTCATTAGCTGCCAAACTTCTGCTTTTGAAGGAAATTGGTTTCGCTGCCGCCACAAAACCTCAAACGTTTGCTCACGACTGCTTGGGTCACTTGTGTTTCAAGGCCCGTTTGTATATAATAAAGAATATCACTTATGCAGCGACAGAGATGCAAATTGTCTCCATCAAATGTTAACATTTAATAATGCAGAAATGAATCTTGCACATTATGAGCAAGCCATTTTACATCTTACCGGGGACAACCTCGAATTGGGCCCCTTCACACTGTGCAGCTCTCATCTAATTGTGCTATACGGAGGTTATAAATGTGGGCGGAGGGGGTGTACAAAGCAAAAAAAAAAAAAATAAAAAAATTGGAACAAGCCTACCCCATGCCGCCTCCATCTCAATCCCTTTTAACGACAGTTTCCAAGCCACCCTGGATGCAGCCCGCGTTATTGCAGGATGTCATCCAGACCGCCGCAGGGGGGTGTGCGCTTCTTGAAAAATGAGCCAGAATAACGAGGTATCTCCTACAGTGATTTGTAATAGTGCGGCGTATCAAGCTGATGTTACGGAAGATACCGCAAATGTAATTGTTGTAGGTATGATTATTATTGATGTCGATCGGGGACACACGGCACTCAGTGTCAGGGAACTTGCCCGGAACAAGTTATTCATTTGTTGCCGTTACAGGCTGGTTGAGGACAAATTTCCGTTTGCTTCGTCGAATGTCGCTCGTAACCCGCCAAATGTTCATAACTGCTTAGTTTGACCGTGATAAATATCACATACCGTCATGAGAAAGCCTGGACCACGGCCAAGAGGGACGTGGGATGGCCGAATCACATGAGGCACTGTGATTAGACAATGTAATTAAGTTGGAGTTTTGCCAATGGTTTTTGCCAGTTCGTTGTGTATGCTTTCCCACATCCAGGGTTACTCTTTTGGTTATGCTCTTTAGTTGACTCATGGTTATCGGACATTGTTTCTTGTGTTTTGGATCCTGCCTTCTTGGACTGTGTTGTCGTGCACAACTTTCATTTATAATAAAACCCACTGAACAACATGTCCTTGTCTGGGAGTCCTGCATTTAGGTCCGCCCGTGCACCGTTGGTTCGTGACACATACTATAGTCACAAAAGGCGCCATTATCATGTTAAACTTATCTTAGAACTTCACACTTAAATATCTCGGAGATTGATTGGTTTAAAAAAAAAAAAAAAAAAAAGCAACGGCAGGGCACACGTGCAGGGACTTGTGGTGAAAACTCCGTAACGTATGCTAACAACCCAGGCTAAAATGAGCTCTTCGCCGACAACTGTTCAGATGTAGGACTTAAACCGACTCCCTTGACACCAATTACTGCTTTCCCGGTCACCAGGGCTTTGGCGCCAACTTGTTGCATTTTAGAACATTACTGAAAAATATGGTTAAAATAAACAACTGCTGATTGTCAATCAGTTGGGGAAAAAGAATGGACAAAACAAATAGCAGTACTATACTCTTCAGTCTCTACTTCCTGTTCCTAGTCTGCTCTTGGATACAAACTGACACCGTAAAGATGAGAAGTAAATACAAGAGACCCTCAGTGTGCTCCGTGGCTGTCATTTTTTTTTTTTAGAATATCTTGTTCTGACTGATGTGCGTGGTGTTCAAGATTTGAAGCTGAAAATGAGCCAGCCCAAACAGACTTCCTGCGATGTGCCAAAAGTGACGGCAAAAATCGGGAACTTTTCTGTACTGTCAAGAACCATTACAGTAGGAATTTAACAGACTCAGGGTTGGATGCGTCAATCCTTGGGTAATCACCTTTCAGAGGCAGCTATGGTGTACCACAAGGAACTATTTGCAGTACTCTGTCAGTCTAAATTCCAGTCGATATGCCAGTTTTTTTCTGCCCTTTGTCTGCTCATGAATAAAAATTGTCTCCTTAAATTTGAGAAATAAATACAGGAGAGCCTCATTCTGCTCCATGGTGGTGATTTGTCACTCAGGCTTTTTTTTTTTTTTTTTTTTTTGACTGATCTTTGTGCTTTTCAAACTTCTCAAGTAGAAAATCAGCCACCCCAGACTGACATTGAGGAAGCACGCAAAAGTGGCAGGGATGATTCTCGTGTATTTTAAAGAATGATTAGAGTGCCAGTCAATCAAGACACGGGGTTGGATGCTTCCATCCCTGGTTGAGCACCTCGCAGAGGCAGCGATGACGTTTAATTGATGGGTGATCCGTGCAGAAGCAGCTTTACAAAAACGAATCGCAGATTTACGGCAACACCGCAGTGTAAATACGGCTCTTTCTCAGGGAATCGACTCTACGCAACTGGACTGGTTTGGTTGTCTTAAATGTTGTGCCTTTCATTTCGGCCTTCTCCGAAATACAGTTGTTGATCTGTTCATTTCATTTCATGAATTTTAACACCGTCTGAGAAGGTGCTCATATCACCGGGGGAATAGAGGGAGAGATGACATGTTGTCACAAGTTGAAGTGCAGGAAGGAGCCCGGGTCGACAAAGCCTCACAGGCGGCGCGCGGCGCGTTACGCTCCCAGGAGCACTCGAAGGTCTCGCTCATGAATATGAATGACACCTCACCTCCCGCGGGAGAGAGCCGGTGTGTCAGACACGCAAACAACCAACGCAGCATCGGCACATTTGGGCAGACGGATCGGCAGCCAGCCGTGACACCGCAGTCTCCGGCACAGGTGATTGAGTCGACGCTTTCGCACCCAAATGTAGCCGGCTTCAATAATAAACAGAGGGGACGTGGCCAACAGTGCCTGAAATAGATACACAGATCCATTACAGAGAAGCTCAACCCTTTCTGTTTATGGATCATTACTAAGCCATATCACTTGGGGTATAATGGCTTGTGACAAAAAGAAAGAAAAAAAAACACTCATCTTAGAGGTAGTGCCTTAGTATCCCAGTACTTCGGGATGTGCATTAAAACGTCGTTATTCGGGGAGCAAGTAAGTGGAGCCAACCCCATCTGTTTTAATGAGCGGTGGATACATCCTTGGACTGGGTGCCCGCCAACCGCACTTACACTTAAACGTACAGATACGTTGAACATATCAATGTGAATGATCCACTCCGAAAGAACAAGCGCTGACGCAGCTAATTTTTCCATCCTGTGCAACCTCAATCAATCCTTTCCCATTACACTAACTTCAATAAATCTTGCATAAAGCACATAAAGTGAAATAAATCTTTGTACAGTGTGTCGTCAGCATTGAAACAATCCTGAATGAGCGGCAGAGAACTTCAAAATGGCACAAAAAATAGAATCTTGTTTAGGAAACCAACAGTTATGCATGAAGGAAATAAATACTACAATCAATCATCTTGGTAAAATACCGAACCCCGTGAAGTGCAATGGTCAAGACTGCACCTTGATGGAAAGAAATTGACTCCATTCGCGGTCTAGTGTAGGCATAATTGGGAATGCCTGCTGGGCACGCAGAGTATATATAAAACTGCAGCTCGAGGAGGGAGGAATAGGAAGTAGTTTGTCTTGTGATCCAGAATATAGTTTCTTATTTTCATTTGTTGATGGAAATGGTTTGTACAGTAATCCACCATTTATGGCAGGGGGATACTGGAGGTTCAAGACCCGCCCGGGACTGTAAGAAATCGTACGTTAAAAATATTTCAACAGGGAGACTGCGGTATAACATGAATAACTATACAACTGCCATAAAAGAGGATAATTAAACATGTATTTAAACACCAAACGGCTCAACCAAAGCATTTTATATCACGAAGTAAGCTAGCACAATGCTAGCGTACTGTTTAACATGAACCAACATGAATGCAAAAAAAGAACCATTCTCACACACATACACACCCGAAGGGTAATTTTGAATCTTCAATTAACCTACTACACATATTTTAGGGATATGGCAGCAAACTGGAGTCCCCTGAGAAAACCACGCAGACATGGGAAGAACATCAAGACTCCAATCAGGCGGGACAGGGATATCGGCTATGGACATAGAACCCTATTAATAGATTAATTGGTCACGCTACCATGTCAGATATATCCAGACTAAATGCGGCTAGTTTTCAGAGTTCAGGACAATATTTCGAGCGTGTGTCAATATCCCCGAAATGCCAGTCATCTTTCTGCGCATATGTTGAACGCCCGGCTCCTTATGGGATCAGAGCATTCTTGCAGTTAAACGAAGAGATTCATTTTGTCGCCAACGTAGAGTCATCCTGACATTTATCTGTGGGTGGGATTGCTCTTGCGCCTGCTCATATCCTCTATATCCCCTCATCCATTCTTGAAACTAATATTAAAGCATTCGCTATTTGTATGTGCCTTCTTCTTTCACTGTGCCTTAATTATTTTTGGGGGATCTAAACTCAATATTAGCTTTTTTTTTTTTAAAATCTTTTTGTGCTTTTTGTGTAGAGAATTTGTTCTTAAATCTGAATAATCCAGAGTACTTTGTACAGCATTCTAATTTTGATCAGGTAAAATCCGTTTGCATGATGAAGACGACGATCTGATCAACCCTTGGAACCCAAGATGGGTCAGAGTTGATTAGTACTTGAACGGGAGACCAACTGGAAATACCGGGTGCCGTAAACTCTACGTAGGGACAACCAGCCTAACTCGATGTTACCCCCAAACCTGGATAAATTTGTGTCCATCCAAAAACCGCGATCCCAAACAGGGAAAAAAGCTGGGATGACAGAAGACCGTGTGTCTTGTCCACCAAATGCAGGTGTCTGAAAGTTCTGACCAAAAAGAAAAAGGGTTTATATGCTGTTACCTATGACCTGACTTTGCGTGTCGGCCAAAAAAGGTCCGAGGTAATCCCTCACAAACTCCTACAACAGTCCCTACAGGGAAGTTGCTTGCTGCTAAACTCGGCTTCCCGTCACAGACCCTGCCTCGGGCGAAGTCTGGAAGATAAACTGTCATGTTTAGAGTAGTGGGAGGTCTAGATGACGACCGTCTTCAAGATTTCTTGATCTGTAACAGGTAGATCGGCGATTGCTTGCAGGGTAATTAACTGGTAGAACGGCCAACGCGGTGAAGACAATTCTGCGATTCCTGGGGCATAAATGTGTACAACAGGTAAGACGGTGATTTCGGCAGAGCAATTGGAAATCAGGGTAATATTGTGATGCCCGGCATGGTAGTCGGATGCCTTGTATCGCACATTCCTTGGGGGAGGAATACAACGTTTCTTTTCCTGAGGATCATTTTGGTGATTGAAACACGAAGACATAAATTAGGATCTCTCTTTCATTGTTGCACATTATTGATGAACAACTTCAAAGTGTAGCTTCCAGTTTGAAACATTATTTCATTAATTTGATGGCGTTTTAGTCATCAGTCAAAAGTTGCTTTCACTCAATGTAATCATAGGCGCAAAATGTGTTTTGAATGAGAAACTGGAGAATAACGTGTTGGTTTTTTTATGAAATACCATTTAGAAGAATTCACTGAATAGGGCTGGTCGGTCTTAAATATATGGCCTGGTTTCAAGGCATCAAATTTACATAATTATAAGGAGGGCCCATTTAAAAAGAGACATTGAAATATGATTGAAAAGGCTTGTCCAAAAAGTAATACATTCTGAACTTTGCAAACTGAAGAATGACAGCAGAAGGGGAAAAAAATGAATTTGAAAAGTTGGCACAAAAAGATTCAGTGTTAATTATTACACGTCACATAAAATGTTTATTCAAATCTCGACATATCTGAAGAAAGCAATAAGTGTGGCCGTAGCTCTGGCTAGTTTAGCTGTTGTAGTTCCATCAATTAGTGAATCATCAATTGCACTCAATTAACAATTCAAGATTTATTTCACTTTATGTGCTTTATGCAAGATTTATTGAAGTTAGTGTAATGGGAAAGGATTGATTGAGGTTGCACAGGATGGTAAAAGTGGGGTTTTATACATTGGTCGACTAGTCGACTACGACTCCACAATGACGATTTGAGCGTGATGTCAACTGCAACAATAGATGAATTCACGAAAGGAAATTAGTCCGTCACCTCAACTGATTCAAATGATCTTCTAGTCGGTTAGTGATATAGAACCAGCAAAAAAGGAAATCGCCATGCTCCAGCACGATTTTGAAAAATGTAACAAGCCAGCGCTATAGAAGTGGAAAGCAAGTGGGAAATTATTCCATTATTCCGTACAGGGGTCCATGAATATTTGCATCCATTCATCCGTTTTCCATACAACGCATCCTCATTAGCGTCATGGGTATGCTAGAGAAACACTGCAAATTACCACTATGGAGAACCCGCTCCTGTGGTGCCCCCCCGCCCCAGCACGACGACACATTCAGCGGAAGGTGTGTTTTTTCTCTAGTTAGAAATACCGTCAATCTGAGTCCAAGCATCCAATCAACACCATAACACCAAAACATTGGTCACATTGTGCGTTGTACCGCAGTTTTTAATGCACTAATTTGCATTACAGTTGTGATATTTTATTCGGTGGGCATCAGATAATCCTGCCGGTCTTGTCTCCATCAAGGCAGGCGTGTAAAGGGAAGACAAACACTGTTCTCCATTTTTGTATTGAGTATCATTTTTGGTCATAATAAGCTGTAAAAGCAAAATCAATAAATAAAATAAAGTAAACACCCACGACAGGAAGAAAAAAAGCTATACAAAGCAATGTAACCCTGATATTTAAATCAGTGAGTGTTTGGAATTGATGCTTTGCTTCTTTTCTGAATCATTATTACAT
This sequence comes from Syngnathoides biaculeatus, assembly GCF_019802595.1. Lineage (NCBI taxonomy): Eukaryota > Metazoa > Chordata > Actinopteri > Syngnathiformes > Syngnathidae > Syngnathoides > Syngnathoides biaculeatus. Next base: position 13,502,523 of record NC_084657.1, read on the forward strand.
ATCCTGTATTGATTAATTTTTTGTTCATTTTCAGGTCATTGGAGAGTTAGAAACTTTCCAACCTCCCACTGTGATGAATTCTTTCTTATCTTAAATGTGTCAGAATCAAGCTAATTGATGGATAGAAAAAAAAATATGGTTGCAATGAAACGACGTTTTCACCTTACGCAAGTTAGCATTGGATTAGCATAGTAAATATTAAAAAAATCAATGTCCAAACTCAAGAGAGGTAAGGTTAGAATAACTAATGTTTGATTACTTTTGTTGGCTGTGTTGTTAGATTTGTTTAAGATAGTTGGCCGTAGTATTATATTTGCTCAAAAAAGGAACAACCCTTTGCAACGTAAACGTTGCACATCTACATATGCTACATATGCTATTCTGCTATTAGATCAGTATTACTGAAGATTCACAATAAAATAAAAACAAAATTAAATTCTTTTTGTCCATGTTGTTAGATTACACATTATTATTTAGAATAGGACTGGTTGGATTTAGCTTTAGTCTGGCATGAACAACATTAAAAATCAACAATAGGAGAATTTGAGCCAGCTCCAGGAGTCTTAGTTTTATACAACTAATATTTCCTGAAAATATTATTATTACAGGAATGACATTACAGAAGGAGAAAAACCCAATTTTTTGCTCGTTAGCCATAGCCTTAGTTTAGCAATGGCAAAAATAAAATATCCTTGAATTTTCATGGTAAACATTACATAATTGGCTTTGCCCAGATTTAAGATGGCCATGGTATTAGGGAGCCATATTTCCTGATAATATATACAGGACTGTAATTTAGCTGTGCTTTCAGATTTGCACAGATGATGTTAGATGATAAAATAAGCCTCGATTTGTGGTGGTTAGCTTTAGCTGAGTGTGAACAACATTTCAAAATCAACAAAATATCCCTAAATTTGAGCTAGCTAGCTAGCTCCAATGTTGGTTTTGTTAAACAAAAGTTACCTGGTGAACAAGAGCTGTGTGTGTTGATTAAAAATTAAGTATTGGAGAAATATGATTCTTAACATGCCTATAAAATGACAATATTATTACTAGGAGAAGTAGTATTTCTTATTGTGAGAGCACTTCTTCCAACAAGCAGGATTCACAGAGCACAGAATTGCTTAGTTCCCGCCATAAAATTGAATAAAATTAAATATTTGTTATTGCAGCATGGTCACTTAGACAAACGGCCGCAGGCGATGTGATCTCATCTATCCGATTAAAATCCAATTTGTGGGAGTGCGAAGCTTCCCGCCGCTGGACTTAGTTCTTTTCGCATACACAAACAAGGACGATCTCCACTCGATAGCAAACCATCCCGCTAATGTGATCCTTGCAGTGTGTCGCCGCGATGCAGGATGCATCTGTCTGAATCAACTCATTGATGAATTTTTTTGACACACTAATCTGCGGCGAGACAAATAACGGACTCCTGTTTGCGGACTGAAGCCAACTTGTTGCGATGATGACTTATTGATCGAGCCTTTTTGCACTTGTGCGTGATGAAAAACGTCATGTCAAACTGGCCGAACGATGAATGGACAGCCATAACCTGTCCAGTTGGTCTCATTATCTGCCAATCACTTGTAGCACAGAATTGGAAGCAATAATACTCATTTCGATATCCTTCAGAAAATATATGGTGGATACTCCATTAGGTACACCTGATAATGTGATCCAATCCAAGACCGACAAGTAATTGATTTCCATTGTTGTAGATGCCTTCTCTTAAAAAAAATTACATTTTCACTGGTATCAATACATAATTTAACATTTTTAATAGCAATATGACTAATATATTTCAGCTGACAATAAACAATTCCAACTCTCTGTAAATGTTAACAGATACTACTTTTACTTTTGTTTTTTTTTTTTACCTCAGGATCGTCTTCCTCCTTAGTAAAGCAGTCACGTTATTTCAGGAAAGCTGTTATGGCCCAGGTCTGATTCCATCAGCACAGGTTTAGTACGAAAGAAGCGAAGCATCTCAAAATAAACTCGGCGCGATTATTAGCAGGGATTTACGGGGCTGCCAAAACTGTCACGCATACGCTTTCCGGCGTAAACCGCAACGTCGTGCTCGTGGCGTATTTACGATGCGTAACAAAGCAGCTGCTCGGAAAAGAGCTGACGACAAGGGCGTATGTTCTCGCCGCCCGGTGCTTACTTTACACACATCTGACGAGCAGCTTGGTGGCGTGGGAGCGTGAGGTATGCGACTACCTACATTTTTCGAAGGGAGGAAATATCCATTTGAACGGTTGATGCAGAGCGCTAACCAAGATGCTGGTAAGAAGTCTTCCAAAATGTCTGAGGAGTTTGGGAACATTTGAGGGGCTTAAATTGGTCCCCAATGTTTGACTTTAACCGCATTTCACATTGGCTGCCAAAGCTACATAGATCCCTGATTTTCTATCCTATGGTAAGCTGAGGTGATTCAATTAGAAAGATGGAGGCACGCACTGGAAAGGAGAGGAATGAAGATTAGCCAAAGTAAAACAGAGTATATGTGCGGAGGAGGAAGAGTGAAGCTCCGGGGAGAAGAGATAGCGAGGGTGGACGACTTCAAATACTTGGGGTAAACAATAAAGAGCAATGGAGAATGTGGTAAGGAAGTGAAGAAACGGGTCCAAGTGGGGTGGAACAGTTGGAGGAAGGTGTCTGGTGTTCCATGTGACAGAAGAGTCTCCACTAGGATGAAGGGCAAAGTTTAGAAAACAGTGGTTAGGCTGGCCATGATGTACGGATTAGAGACGGTGGCACTGAAGAGAACTGAAACGAAGATGTTGAGGTTCTCGCTCGGAGTGAACAGGTTGGATAGGATTAGAAATGAGCTCATTAGAGGGACAGCCAAAGTTGGATGTTTTGGAGATAAGGTTAGAGAGAGCAGACTTCGATGGTTTGGACATGTTCAGAGGCGAGAAAGTGAGTATGTTGGTAGAAGGGTGCTGAGGATGGAGCTGCCAGGCAAAAGAGGTGGCCTACAACGCTACCGCAAACTTTTTCAAGTCGCGTTAACATAAAACTAGCTGAAACAGTCCAGCATCTAATTACAGTTCTGTGGCATTTACCTTTCAAGTTGGATCCGATAACAACAAAACAAAAACAAAGAGGGACCAGACACGTCTTCCATCTTCAGAGTAACAAAAGTGTCGATGCTACATTCCTGCTCTCTCACCCCTGGCCAGGCTTTATCTCCACAACACAGTTTTTTTGTTGTTGTTTTTTTTTTTGTCCAGAGACGAAGAAGAAACAGAAGAGGTTGTAACGCTATGTGAATTATTCCCAAACCACGGCCACACAAACCCATCAAACAGCTCTCTCGGGCACTCTTTCACAAAGCACCATCTGGCTTTCTACTTCTTTAGCCATCGTAAGTCCCGAGTTGGACACAGGCTTCCCTCAATTCTCTGTCCATCAGGCTTTGACTCGATGTGAAACCTTCTTCTGTCAATATGAGAGCTACAAAGATGGCAGTTGCTGGTTTTGACAGTTTTGTGGCAGTATATTCGACAATGATAGTTTTGAAGTTTTGAGGAGAAATTGCATAGAGCACTGCATGGAATGCAGTGTAGAAGAACTTCTGAAAAACACAACAGCTGCCGAAGCACTTACAATATTATTATTATATGCCAAACACTGAGCTGCCTCGTGACCATAACATCTAATTATTTACCGTTACTCAATCATGGATTATCAGCCACATGCTGCTTCACTAAGTCGAAACACAGAGGCATTATTTTGCTACAGCATTCGCAACGATTACGTCACACAGTACTCCAGTACATACAATATTCCACTTCATTACATTGTCTTTTATTGTACTATTATGGTTTTATACGATATACTGCTACCGTATTTTCCGCACTATAAGCCACACCTAAAAGCCTTTAATTTTCCCAAAAGCCGACGGTGCGCCTTATAATCTGGTGCGCCTTATATATGAAAAAGGGTCTTATATTATGCCATTCATTGAAGGTACGCCTTATAGTGCGGAAAATACGGTAATTTTCTTTAACTGTAAATGGAGCTACCAGCTGGGTCAAGGAACAAATTGAACGTTTAAGTCAAGGTTCCATGGTACTACATGTTACAAAACGAGACAGGAAGTTGCATGTAGGCAAACCAAAACAAAGGGACACACTGAACAACAAGATGTACTCCAGGGAGACAAAAAAACTGCTCGTGGGAAAAATAAAAATCATGTCATAAAGCATCTTTATTAGGACCCCGTTCTGTCGCTGCGTAACTACCATCATGCACTCTTATTACAATGCAGTCACGTAGCGAGCCTTCTGGCAGCTAGAATGCTAATCAAACACAATCGAGCGTATTATCTGGTATTGTTTGTCACAATAAGATAACATTCAATTACAGGCCAAAGACACATGGGCAAAAGGGGGAGGAGGAGAAAAAAATTATAACGGAGTCGCAGACTAAATATTCATGTGCTTTGAGAGTGCCACTAGCTGGGCCTAAAAGCGCGGATATTAAACGATCGTGGCAGATTGGAGGAACCCCAATCTTTGGAGGTGGGTCCATTTAACACGTCGCACCGAAGGGCTCTCTGGATTCATTGAAAGCGTCTGGTTCACAGGGAGACACACTTTCTCAGAGAGAGTTAAGGAACTTGCGTAACAGTTGGAAATAACCCAGGGGGGTTCGGGAGGTCAAAAGCAATGACGCAACCGCTCAAGACAGGAGAAAAAGCGGGAGATTCTGCTTCAGTCCACAGATATATTGCCCATATTCAAAATACTATTACACCTCCAAAGTGCACGCCAAAGCATATATCGTGGAAATGAAGTACAGTCGTTTTAAAGTTCCATGTGCCGAGTTTCCAAGTCCAGAACAATTGCAGTGCCATGACGATGGGTCTGTCATTGGGGTTTTGTTTGTCTACTCACTGGGGAAGCTTGTGGATTATTCAGGACATCTGTCACTCTAAACTGACAGATGAAGACTGAAGACGAGCAAAGTCTTTCTGGCTTCTCCTTTGGGTGGGAAAGCAGCGGCCGTCTCCCTGCATCGCTTTGGATCACGAGCCTCACACGTGTGATGTACTTTATGTCGACGCTAAGAAGTGCAACTATGGTTTCGAGGATTTCAAGTAAACTGTCATTTCGCCACTGGGCTCACTTTTGTCGATGCAGTCGTAACCAGGTCACAGTTTTATTTTTGATTCAGTACAACCAAAGTACTTGACCTTGGTTCCATCTCTTTCGGCAAATGTGCTACGTTCAGGTCGACTGGACCACTGGCCTCATACCGTCCAGGCAGTGCTGACTCGGTCGTTTTACAGAGTCCAAGTAAAGTTCGTTTAAAGTAGTGGCTGTCTTCTATTGTTTTGAAGAATGAATAGTGTTGTTTTGTTTTTTTGTAGCAGAAGTGCACTGTGCAGGCTGATTGAGCCACAACCATCAGACGTGTCTGTCAATGTTTCCAGAATACAACTAAAGTCTTCTTTTCCGGGAGAAAAGCAACAGCTGTCTTCCCCTATTGTTATGAAGATGGGATATATTTATGCCTTTCAGCAATAGTACCCTGCTCAAGCCTCGTACCTGTCTAGGTAGCAGTACGTCTGGTGGTGTTTATGCAGTCCAATGAAGTCTTCTTGCCTTGTTCTTTGTGAGAAAAGGCAGCAGCTGTCTCATTGTTTTGAAGAACGCAAACATCTATGGCCTGCAAAAGTACCCCGTTTAAACCTCATACCGAGGCTGTCACGATCAAATCTTTCACGATTTTTAGAAACAATTACCGTCGATATATTTTGTCAAAGCTCAAGTACTTGCTGCCACTCCTGCAAAAAAGTTGTTTTTTTTCCTAAAAAATATTAATATGCATTCTATTGACTTTCTGAAGACTGGACTTCATCCTAAAACAGCATACGTTGGTGCTGAGCGTATGGTTAAAATTCGAGACAGCTTAAAAACACTCACTGCCATTGACGGCTTTAGACGTCGAAAATCCTGGGAAGGCCAGAAGTTAAAAGGTTTTAACGGTTAGCATTCACAATTAGCATTACCACACCAGTAATTACCGTCCGTCTTTTATCTGAGTCGCTTATCCTCACATGGGTCGTGGGACGAACTAATCCTGGCTGTCTTCAGGCAGGAGGTGGGGTACACCCTGAACTAGTTTCCAGCCAATCGCAGGGAACATAGAAATCATTATAGGTAAAAAAAAAAAAAAAAACAACAACAACAACAAAAAAACATTACCTACCATTCAGCTAACTCATACTTATGTTATATGTACATTACACATCTAATAATGTCTTAAAAATCACTTACAGATGCTCTTCTGTCATTTTTGGCTCAACCTATCAGTGGTGACAAAGATTCTGCATAAACATATTTTATTGAGTTGACTGAGCCGACTTATTCCATTTCTTTTTTCCAGCCCTATTGCAGACCTATCGCAAAATTGTTGTTTTTGTTTTGTTTAACATGGGCAAAAGCAGAAGGTACAATATCTTCAGGTATCATTTTAAAGGCAAACCCTGTTTAACCCATCAGTTAACGTGAGGTTGCAGGTAACGCACTCCTCCGGCGCTCCTGAAAGGCATCCTGTTGCCATGACACCACCACATTAGCCAAAGGCGGGCGTCATAAAAATGATGTACAACCGCAATGGGCGCAGATTGCAAACGGATCCACTGCGCCTCCCGAAAAGGAAAACGAGAGGACCGCTGCGGCGGATCGCAGGAACGCTCGAGATGATTTAAATGGTGATTAAAAAAAGCGGCACCGTATCATTTTTCATCCTCTTGTGTACAAATATGTGTTTGTTTTGGTGAGGAAAAAAATCCAGCCCCTCCACTTCATCTTGCTACATAAACATGTCAGAAGGTAGAAATCTGGAAATTCTTCAGCAGAAGGGGGAACAGATGGGCTAACAATGCACTTCCAAATCCAACGATTTCAAAAAAAAAGGGAACAACACAAATTGGGGCTATTTTCACTATTGCAAGCATTTTTGTAATATGTGAATATGTGCAATAGAGTGCCTTCCCAAAAAAAAAATAAACAGCTAATGCCACATTGGCTGCACGGTGGGCTCAGCTGGTAAAGCATTGGCCTCACAGTTCTGAGGTCCCGCTTTCAATCCCGGACCCACTTGTGTGGAGTTTGCATGTTCTCAGTTTTCTCCGGGTGGGCACTCCGGTTTCCTCCCACATCCCGAAAAACACGCAACATTAATTGGACACTCTAAATTGCCCCTAGGTGTGATTGTGAGTGCGGCTGTTTGTCTCCATGTGCCCTGCGATTGGCTGGCAACCAGTTCAGGATGTACACCGCCTCCTGCCCGTTGACAGCTGGGATAGGCACCAGCGTTCCCTGCGACCCTTGTGAGGATAAGCGGCTAAGACAATGGACGGATGCCACATTCTTGCTTTGGTACTTTGGACATATAGCACTTGTACTTCCACTGTGAGCGTTTTGACCACCTGTGGGCAGTATAATACGGATGTAGTGATATACATGGGGACGGTCCAAACTCTTCAGTAAGGTGCAGTAATAGTTCTTTTTTCCCCCACAGAGGACAAACAATACTGCACATGCTTGGGAGTATTGTGATATTATCTGTGTAAATATTCTGCGTTCAAAAATCCAATCCTTAAAAGTTTGTAACAATCCAACAGCAATGTTTTTAACAAACCCTTCAAAGGTGTTTTGTATTGTTAGAATCAAGTTAGAATTTCCAAAAAACAAAACTTTTCGTTTTAAATACACAAGTACTACAGATTGTCTGATGTTTAGTTTGACAGAAAACCTGAATTGGGAAAGGAATTAAATTGTTCACAATCTGATGAACTAGTGCTTGTTGTGAAGTGAGTTGAGTTACCCTCAAACTTCTGCTCGCAAGTCAAAGCAAAACCTCATCTGAAGAATGAATTGTATTTAGAAACATTTCCGAGCCGGGTCACTCATCTCAAGGTAACCATTAGAGTTTGGCGCCACATGCACAGAGCAGCAACACTAATTGACAAGCAGAATAGGGCAGTTTGGTAATGAAGTGCTGCCTCCACGAATGAAAATACAAGCGATACTTTTACTTCTAAGGAAGTCGCTATGGTCTTCACGCTGTGATTCCAGCAAGTATGGAAAAATGTGTTGAATTCTTTCTCCTTGGGGTATTTTCAGTTCTTAAGTCTCCGAGGAACTGTTTAAAAGATGTGAAAAACATGCATGTCTCCTATAATCCAACTGATGCTTATTTGGTATATGAATGAATGAATGAAGCAAATTCCTATCGGGTCGGAGTGAACAAAAGAACAGTTGTGAATTATGCATGCCAAGGAAACTTAACTTGTATCTGCGCTAGATAATGTCTTTTTTTCCAACATGACACTAAAGACAGCAAGAAGCAGCGCTGAGCTTCTAACAATAATATTAATGTTTTAAGCTTGGTAAAATTCAAATCTAAGCAAACTGACTGACTTTTTTTTTTCTTCCCCATTTTGGATTCATTTCTCGATGCAATCTCATGCCAGGTAAAGCCACATTCCATCTCCGGTCTGCTAATGCAGATTGAGCTTCCGCGGGGAGAGTTTTTGCTTATGCAAATGACACATAGCTGAATGACGAGAGCAACGGTTCGGGTTGAAGCATTTTGACCACTCGGCGTTAACTGGGCTCTCCTGAAAGCTCATTTCCCCGACGCCTGCTCGCTTGTTTGGCTGGAAAAGTCAACAGTGAACAAAAGGAAAAACGGAAGATAAGGAATTTGCAGATATTGACTGTTCGGGAGGCAACATTCAAGTCTTTCATTGCTTGTCACGGAACCGAATAAATGTGGAAAAACAAGCTAACGTCGGGCTAAAAAGCTCCTTATTGTTCCCGTCACGATTGCCCTCAGTGCGCTGCAGTTTAGCAAGCACAACGGCACTGTTTCCAGTCATTTCCCAAGAGCTCATTCAAAAAAATATTAGGACCGGAGCCTCGGTTAATCACTGAGGGACCGAGATTGTCAAAAAAAAAAAAAAAAAATTGAGCTCCCTGACAAGGAATTAACATCCTAATGGTATGATGGTATGGAGCGCTTGGTAAAGAAGGCACTTGTTATCAGGATGGATGTCACGGCGACCCAAATTTGGTCCCAGTCTGGGGGAGGGGGGAAGGGCTGAGTCAGCATTCCCCACTGCAGCCTCCATAATGATCCCTTCAGGAGAAATACTGTTCCCCGTCTTCCGCGATGACTTAGCACATTCTACGGTCCGCAGCGCCGACCATCAAAGGTAGAAAAATGTACAAGCACGGGGAGACGCGAGACCATAAAAACAATCAGCTGGGAGGGGAAATGCGTGAAATGTGCAGAAGCCTACAGGACCAAGAGTAGAAAAATAAAATAAAATAGGACAGAGGTTGGGGTCTTCAAAATGATCATTATAGATCAGCTGAATAGAAGCAAACTCAGTTGTTTTTTGTTTTTACTAAGACGAACTCAGTGCTTTTAGTTCAAATCTTTTTTTTTTAAGGGCTTGTTTGGGAACCCCACGCAATTGGGTGTGTTTGCCCTAATGGCAAGACCGCCCCCAGCGGAGGGAACTAGAAGTCCAGACCAGGACAAACACGGAAGGAGGCAATGAGTAACCATAAACCCTCGGTTGACTCCTGCAAATAAACCGACAGCCCGCATGTGTTCATAGCAGTGGGAAACCCAGGCGATCCCACCCACTTTGAAAAATAAACGCCGCCGGGCGAAAACGCACACAAACGCAACACACCGCTAGCTTTTCCCAGCCTTCTTTCACAGGAGCTTTTTTATTTTATTTTATTTTTTTTTAAACTCTCGCAAAAAGATTTGGCCAACTCCCTGTTTCTAATTAAAGTGATCTGTTATTGTAATATGTGAGCTTCAGATGGAGAAGAAGATCTGCCAGGACTGTATTTTAACAGATTCCTCTCTTGCCTTTCACTGGATTTAGGAGATGCGAAAGTAGAGCCTGGGGTAAATCGGTTTCATCGGTGTCCAGCGGCTTGGAAAATGGATGGATGGATGGTACAGGAGGGGAAAACTCCAACGTAACAAAGTGACTAAAATTAAAATAGATTTTTCTAGTAGCCGCAAACATTTGCATATGCCCACCTCTGAATTACATATACATTATTTTTAATCTTTATTTGATTATCTCCTTTATTCTTTCATTATTACATTTGAACCTAGAAAGTGATCTTGTCTCTCTGTGGAGCGACTTCCATCTATTTACAAACTTAAGAATGAGGCTTCCCAATAACGACTCATTTTTACTCAAAACATTGGCTTTATAGTTAATAAAAGTTTTACGAGCAGTCATTTTAGACCAAAACATTATTTGAGACCATGGAGGGATGGGGAAGCGTCCAAAAAAAACAAAAAAAGACAATAATCATGCCTTTGATGAGCTGATGAACACAATGCATTTGCTGTATTAGCGAGCGCCCAGCATTTTTTTCCCAGGACAAGCTCATCAAGCCAGCATAAGATGCACCCCCCCCCCACGTCCCCCTCCCGCCCCCTGTTGTCAGCAAATGCCAGCATGCATTTGCATCAGCAAGACAATGAGAATTCTTCGGTTCCGCTGCGTAGCATATCGAGGGAGTGGGGTTGGGAATTTAACGCAGCGCTTAGAAATGGCTCCTGAACCTCATGCACCAAATGCGCTAATTAAGCCACCCATTGAAAAATCCCGTCAACGTGACATCCCGTACCTTTGCTCGCCGCCCACTTCGCCAGTATCTTGTGAGTTGTCATCGCTTCAAGCGCACTCGGAGGAGTTTCCGGAGGTGGACTTGCACAAGATTTTAATACAACGTTCACAGTTGGTTCTAGGATTTTGATTTGTTTGGATCGAGGGGACATGTTTCCGCAGAGGAAGTCATGAAAATGGAGATTTCTATTCCACAGTGAAAGCGTCAGAATTGCATAACTTTTTCACCTAAAAATCGTAAAACTTTCGTAAACTGCACATACAGTACTCTCACATTAAAACACAAATTAATTTTGGGCTGAACAAACATCCCTTTTGAATTGGAAATTACTTCAATAAATGTTGCAAACCGTCACTAGGAGAGCATCCGTACTAATTTTTTTAATTTTGTACTCCAGTAAATTCAAGTAGGCGGCACGGTGGAGCAGCTAGAAAGCTTTGGCCTCACAGTTCTGAGGACCCGGGTTCAATCCCAGCGTTTGCATGCTCTCGTCGTGCCTTTGTGACTTTTCTCCGGGCACCCCAGTTTCCTCCCACATCCCAAAAACATGCAAAATAAAGTGGACACTCTAATTTGCCCCTTGGTGTGATTGTGAGTGCGACTGTTGTCCGTCTCTATGGCAACCACTTCAGGGTGTACCCCCGCCTCCTACCCGTTGACAGCTGGTATAGGCTCTGGCACTCCCCGTGACCTTTGTGAGGATAAGCACCTAACAAAATGGATGGATACATTCAAGTACAGTACACTGAAAAGCACCCATTCTAAACACTATAAATAAATATGAATCTGTTCTTCAGTAAATGTGAAATTTCTACAAACAAGGCATCATACTGATCCTTTGATAATATTTGAAATGTAACCAAATTCCATCGACAAACAGCCTTAGAACGCTTCAGTTAATGTTTAAGACCTCAATTTTGAGTTAGACAAAACTCTCTTTTGTGTTGTTGACAATGTCAAATTGGTTCGACTTCATGATCACGAACAAATTTAGCATTGGCCTCCCCATTTGCATAGACAACAGGAGGGCAAACCGGGAACATCTTTCCCTGGACTCTAACCGCAACCTCAGTAACCTGTGGCAGCTGGGAACGTCGACATTTCAAGATAGAGGACTCGCTCCGCACCCGCAACCCTGCAGAGGAAAAAATCCCCATTTCTGCCTCTTGTACCCACAACGTAATTCAACATCCACACAGGACCGTCGAGGTCTCGTGTGCCGAGCTGATAACATCCATCGTCATTTCCGCGCAGGAGGTTTCACTACATCTTATTAGCTGCCACTGAGAAAGATTAATGCGCCGCTGTCCCAGTTTCCTCTGCGGCTGAACAAAGAGCTCACCCTAAAAAATAAATAGTGTACCTGCAAGTGCTTATTAGCGTCAGGAAACGGTATTGTTTTGCCATTCCAAGGGTGGAATACATGAATGTGAAGTCAACTTCAAGTGGTTGTGAGATTTACCGCTTCGTTGACAGTCGGGATTGAATTCGTGCATGCGGCGGGCTAATCCACACAGGCGTCATCGAGTGCCTTTGAAAGAAACTAAATTAGGCTTCGACCACCAGGTGGTGAGATGACTTTCCTGGAATTGCTGTTGATCATTTTTCTTCCAACGAATGGATGATATGAAATGCCACGCCAATTACTTCACTGATAAACATGAAATCAGGACAATTTTGTCTTTTTGTTTTTCAAGTTCAGCCATTTCCCATCCCACAAATACATCATACAAAAAGTGCCCGCTCAAAGCTTCCAAACTTCAACCGAGGACAGCTGAACAGTTGAAAATGTCCTTAGATCACATTTTCGATAGGTTAAATTTTCTGTCATCTTTAATTTTGGCCTCTTTGAGGTCCAGGGAGCTCAGAAGAGCGCACGTCTGCCATTGCCACAAAATCGAATGTATCTCGAGGGGCGTAAAGCCTTCCAAAGGGAAGTAGGGGAACTACTGACCACCAAGGTATCACATCAAATGGACCTTTCCGACCTGTCATTCACTAGTACAATAATAGCCAATCAGATAGCCGCATTGTCTTAACCCCTGGCTTGACACGCCCCTCTCGCCATATTGTCCCACAAGCAATGCTGGTTGTCAGTAGCATGCGCTTGGAAAAGTTAATGTGACGAAGAAAATGGTCCTCAGATGAAATTCTGATGAAAGATATCCGGCTAGGTCACAAGGGGCTCGGTTGTTTCAATTTCTAAAACCTAAAACACAGTTGACAAAGTGTCGATGATGGCTTAAGGCTATCGGAAAACCACATGTACAAATAAATGTGAACAATATCAACAAACACAAGGCTGTAAGTTTGAAAGTAAGTGAGGGAGAAGTATCTTCTCTGAGTTTGATTGAATTATGATCAGTGCTTTATACATTGCAGGAGAACAACTTTCACTTAGTTAGTGTATCACTGACCTGCTGAATGAAGTGTGTCATGTTTTATGCCGAAGAGTCGGGTTAGTGATACATAAATGCGCCATGTCATGCAAGAGAAATGTCCATTTGCCTATTTGTATCACATCAGACTTTTAAGACAGAGCACTAGGTTCGATTAAGAGCCAAGTCAAATGAATACACCCACTCACTTCTAAAGACTACAATGATATTACTGGTTATCTTTCCAAGTAAAAAGTACTCACCCCGCTTTACATGCGCAGTACGATTCCGCGATTTTATCCTGTTGGATTTCAATATGAAGTTTGTGTGGCGTCAAACTTTTTTTGCATCGTTTCGCTGTAACTCTGACATTACGCCCTACTCCATCCAAAATCTTAATTCCGTGTTCATATCCTTGGGTGAAATAGTTGAGACCTCTCTGTATCACTCTCTTGGACAAGTCTGACACATTTGGCAAAAAACATACCCCAATATAATCTGGAATACGCGATAGAGAATCGACTTCAAACATGTTCTGTTCAATCGCCATTTTGGGAGCTTGTGGGACATGGCTAAGGGGGCGGAGCTTAAGATCACCATTGGAAAGGTCCATTCTACTTTTGAGGCTGGCAACAATTTTGGTCATGTTTTTGGGTCACCATTTTTTTTTTTTTTTAGGTCAACAACTACCCAGAAATCTGATGTTCAGCTTTTTGTGCTCCGTGTACAGAACCTGAAAACCTTCCAGACCCAAATCTGGAGATCACTGAGGACTGAATAAATGCATCAAATCCTTTTCCGGGGCTGTCATTTTTCGGTTGTGCTCTTAGGTCGGCTTCTTTGTTCTGCCTGTCCAATTTGTCAGTGTTAATCTCACTAAGCACAGCTCGAAGAACTAAATGACGAAAGTGATTTAATTTTGGGCTGTTTGTTTTTCCCAAATAAATTTGTCACTTTTCATATATTTTTTTTTCCAATAGGTACAGTTTGAAACATTTCATGACTAAGCCTTTGTTAATATTCCACCTCCTGAGTTCTCTCCGAATTTACAATTCAACGCTGATTACCTTCTCATTAAACCGTTCTAAGCTTTTTGCAGCAGAAACTGAAAATGCCACTCCCATTAATTACCCAAGCGGCTACGATTGCGTACCAATGTGACAGTCCAGTCTGTCACTAATGGAGGGAGATTGATTGTTTTTTTGTTTTTTTTTTCATATTTCCAAAGAAAACAGTAAAGATGCGTGAGAGGTCGACCCCTGGTCAATACTGCACCCATTTGCACGCTTTGACAACCGCAGGTATTGACGCACTGTACTAATAACTGCTAATTGAGAGAAGGCGGATGCGCGATATCGATGTTTACTCAACTGTGCAACTAACAGTTAACTGACTTCTTTACATATGAGTCGTGTCTACAAAATTACTTTAGTACAGATCCAAAACTGTACAGGAAATTTACCAGAACGGGCTGCACGTGTAAGCGGATCATGCCCGAGTGAAGCAGCAAGAGGCTCATTTCCCAAGGCACCATTTTTCAAACTCTGTGTTCCAAAACACAACACAGATTTTACTTTTGTGTTATATTTATTGTTTTTTGTTTAATCGTCGGTTAGACTAGCTTGTAAAAATTGTTGTAGAAATGTCTAGTCAGTCTTTAAAAGCAGGTTAACACTTTCCTACGGGCTAAGCTCCCCCCCCGCCCCCCCTCCACACACACACCTCCCACACCGTAGATTCCTTTTAGGAAATCTATCTTATTTGTTTAAGCAGTAGTGACGTTGATTATTTTCTTTTTTCATCTATAAGTTAAAAGAAATGGGTAACCGTGTGCAAATCGAGACAAGTCGTTTGTTTGAACACGACATTGTAATTGAAATTGGGGAGTTGAAGCCTGGTTGGGTGATGCATTGTTTGCAGGAAATGTGCTGTAATTGCCTTAAATAGGACGACTGCATCCGTTCTTGTCAATCTGATAGAAACTTTCCACAATGGACATTTCCAACTGGCAATCTTCAGCTCCGCCCCCCTTAGCAACAGTTGCCATCTCCCGCAATCTTCCAAAATGTCGACTGAACAGAACAGGTTTGAAGTGGATTCTCTATCGCGTATTCCAGATAATATTGCGGTATGTTTTTTGCCAGCATTGCTTGTGGGACAACATGGAGACAGGGGCGTGTCAAGCCAGGGGTTAAGACAATCCGGCTATCTGATTGGCTATCATTGCACGAGTGATTGACATGTCGCAAAGGTCCATTGAGAACGGTTCAACGTAAATGGCGAGCATGAGTCATTGCAATGACGAGCAGACACTGTCGTCAGCGAAGCTAACCTTTCAGGATCACACTATATAGCTGTACAATTAAGTTATTTTAAGTGGAAATGGGAGGAAATATTCCACTTAAATTAGATTTCAACACACACCAAGGCCGCCGATGATCACTTCCTCTTAAATAAAGCGATGCAATTAGCGTTGGATGTGCTCCGGCAGGCTAGATGTACACTTGTGCCTCAACACAATTTCATTTGCCAAATGGACTGTGTCCAGCTGAAGCGCCCTGTCTGGAACTAATGGCTGATAGTGACCCACTTAAGGGCTTCTTTGCCAGCCAACAGCAGCTCAGAGGGTGAGAAAAAGCTTTTCATGTTCTACATATTTCCATCAGGACGATGTGTTGGAAACCGCAGGAGGGAGCGTTGACGTCTTGCAATTGTGCATGGTGTCGGGAAATGTTCTGCGTAGTCATGAAACAAGTTAAGGTGACACGAGCGGGAGTGGTGCACTGCTACATTTTTGTTTCTTTACTTTTAACCGATACTTCAGCAAATTCCAACAAACTACCGTAGATCATAGATGCACATACTTTCAGAACTCTATTGACCTTTGAATTTACTGTATAATTCATGTAAATTTGACCAAAATTCCATTGATAAATGTACGACTGATCTGTAGGGATTAGAGAAACTCTAAAGATGACCATAGTTGCTGAACTCTGTCGATAAATGTTGAGACTTCTAGTTGTGTAAAAATCGGCCAAAGATTCCAAAGACAATTATTATCCACCCATGCATCCATTTTCTGAGCTCCTTATCCTCACGTGGGTCGCGGGAGTACTGGATCCTATCAGAGCTATTTTGAGGCAGGAGGCGGGGTACACCCTGAACTGGTTGCAATCCAATCGCAGGGCACATTGAGACAAACCGTTGCATTCACAATCACACCTAGGGGCAATTTAGAGAGTCCAATTAACGCATGTTTGGGATGTGGGAGGTAACCAGAGTGCCCGGAGAAAACCCCCGCAGGCACAGGGAGAACATGCAAACTCCACACAGGCGGGTTCGGGATTGAACCCAGGACCTCAGAACGGTGAGGCCAACGCTTTCCAGCCGAGCCACAGTGCCGTCAGACTGATATCACATTGCAGAAATTCCTTCAGGACTAATAACTTCTCCATTGTACACATCCTGAACTCGACAAATTAAGTTACGACCTGCGCTTTCATAATTTCTCTTAAAATAACAGACAGCTGTAATTACTAAAGGACCTTGTATAATTGCTGAAATTTTTCAAGGTTAAAAATTTTTTTACGAAGTTGGACTTGGATATAATTTTCAGGTCATAACAAAACTGCCCCCCCCAAAAAAAAACTGCTGCAGTTTGAGGTCGCTTTCTAATTGGCTATTGCACCATTTCAAATCAGAAACAGAGTTTGTGGATTTATTGACCTGGTGGTGACTACACGTGGATTTGTGGTTTGTAAACGTCCAACAAGTTCAACAGCTGCGACTGACTGCCCTCATCATTTTCAAAACAGTTTTGGGAGACACTCTTAACACACCCCTTTTGGAGACACCCAACAATTGCACCTTTGCTGACTTTGATTGGGGCTTAAAATCAGCCATATTACCAAAATGTATGACTGATATTCCACAGAAACATTCACCGATGAATAATGTGATACCAGCATAAAGACGGTATCACTTTTGATTCTCATCAGGTGCAGATTAAACCATCTTTCCATCTCTTAATTTTATTCCGCGCAAACAACAACATTACACTCAAAACGATCAGGTTTTGAGTTTCTCAGAATATGGGTTCTTGGACAATCGAGTCTTTTTTTAGAGATACATATGCCGTTGCTCCAATTTAACCCGAAGTGGTAGAGGCTGGTTACCATGACAACAAAACCGCAACGTGTGGCTGAGTGTCCATGGCGCTCATATATTGTGCATACATCCGATTCTTCTTTTTGCCACAAATGTCTAAGTTTAATGTTACGCGGTAAAGGGAGAAGCTACGCACACGTTACATTAAATCATTAGTCACGCACTTTGAAATGCGCGACTCCAATTATAAATCACCTCAGTTTTGTTTTCCCCATACACTTGATCAAATGAGTGCCATTAAAATGCAATATATAATCACTTCAGAAGCCTTTAAAAAAAAAAAAAGGCTGCTTTGTTCCGAAGAATCAATTAAGAGTCCTCAACTTAAATCAAGCAGAGGACCGTTTAATGTCAGGCTTTTGTTTTTCTTTCAGTTGTGCGCCTGATCTGACATCAATCCTTCTATAGCTTCATTAGGGTCACGGGCAGTTTGGAGCTCATCTCAGAAGAATGTGGGCAATATCCTGGTCAGTTTAAATGCATTTTTCGAAGCGGTAGTGATCCGTATATAAGCTAGTGTTGCTTTCTTCCATCATTGATTTTGGGTGGCGCGACTATCCTGGCATCCATTCAACCTTCTCGCAGTCTACGCCACACAGACCTCAAACGAGAACAGCTCAATTGACCTTGCTCTGCCACGTGTCTAAAAACACAGAACCAAAGCTGTTTGTTGAATGACACATTTGGATTCTTTGTTCCATTTCCAAAAACACACTCACCAAAAAAAAAAAAAAAAACTCAGAGAGATGCAAGCTGTGGATATAACTAAGCTTCTCTTCCGAAGTTTGGAATGTACTTGTATTGTACGTAAAGTAATGGAATGCGGTTGTTAGCTCTTTAACCAAAAACTTGTGGCACAATGTAAGGCCTTTTTATTTTCTGTGGCGCTAACAAGGTTAGCCAGATGCACCTATTGTTGCAAAATTTACATCGCGTTTGGTCTTGAAATGAAGACAATTGTGGTAGCACAATGGCACAATTCGCAGGGGATATTGTGATCTGCAGTGAAAGCAGGGAACAGGCGGAGGGACAATTAGAAAGATGGAGGTACGGATTGCAAAGGAGTGGAATGAAGATGAGCTGGAGCAAAAGAGAATATATGTGCGTGAACGAGAGGGGCGGAGGAGGAAGAGTGACGCTCCAGGGAGAAGAGATGGCGAGGGTGGACGACTTCAAATACTTGGGGTCAGCAATACAGAACAATGGAGAGTACGGTAAGGAGGTGAAGGAACGGGTCCGAGCGGGGTGGAACAGTTGGCGGAAGGTGTCTGGTGTTCTATGTGACAGAAGAGTCTCTGCTAGGATGAAGGGCAAGGTTTATAAAACAGTGGTGAGGCCGACCATGATGTGCGGATTACAGACGGTGGCATCAGGAAGCAGAACTGGAGGTGGCAGAAATGAAGATGTTGAGGTTCTCGCTCGGAGTGAGCACGTTGGATAGGATTAGAAATGAGCTCATTAGAGGGACAGCCAAAGTTGGATGTTTTGGAGACAAGGTTCGAGAGAGCAGACTTCGATGGTTCGGATGTGTCCAGAGGCGAGAGAGTGAGTATATTGGTCGAAGGGTGCTGAGGATGGAGCTGCCAGGCAAAAGAGTGAGAGGAAGACCAAAGAAAATGTTCATCGATGTTGTGAGGGAAGGACATGAACGCACTCGGTGTTAGAGAGGAAGATGCACAAAACAGGCTTGGATGGAAAAAGATGACACGCTGTGGCGACCCCTAATGGGACAAGCCGAAAGGAAAAAGAAGAAGAAGAAGAATTGGTAGCACAATGGTACTTAGAATGTCTGCCTCACAATTCGGCACTTTGGGCTTCAAATGCCACCTCCCTTTCTGGTGTTCGGACTTTCTCCCCAGCCAGGTGTGGGTTTTCTTCGAGGACTGACTTCATCCCAGTGTGCAAAACGTTAGCTTCAGTGAAGACTTAAATTGTTCGTACTGAAACTGAATGTCCCTCTAACTTGAGTAATTGGTTCCATTTGGACCCCATTGGAGAAACCAAAGCAATATGTCTGGCTTGCTTTTCAATTTCATGCGAGTTTCTTTGACAACGTTCCTTCCATCTTGTTATTTTGCAGAGAATTTCGTGCTCATCTGTGAAAAATGGTAACTTTCCGGAAAACTACTACCATTTAAGGGACCACTAAATCACATTACATCAATTCCGTTACGCCAGCAAACAATGCGATTCAGTCATTGAAATAATACAAATAAAACAAATTGTGAAAGATTTTAACTGGAGACCTTGGCAGGAACATTTTAATTCTTTCTACAATTGTCCACCACTGACTTTTGCTCTAAGATCTGGATCAGTTTATTTGCATCTGGACTTGTTTCGGATCATTTCCTTTTTGTCACTTTGATAAGGTAGATGTAACCTTGGTAGAGCAACTTGCAGAACCTTACGTCTGCTTCTGCTTCGAAATGTACTTTTGCTTTCGAAAACAGATATTACACAACGTGGAATGGGTATTCACGAAAGGTAAGTTATGACAGCTTGGCTCTAGTTTCATGTAATTATGCCGTCCTCTTAAAAATAAATAAATAAATAAATAAAAGCATATTTTCTGCCTGGCCTGCAAACTGAAATCCAAGCTGAGTTGATGTCCTTCTGCTTAACAGAGCGACGCATCGCGTCAAGTTAGTGAGTGATGTGGAGTTCGGTAATACTTTTTTTCCTTTTTTTTCCCATTTTTGAAAACATCATGCATCATAAGAGCGCAATGCATTAGGATTGCACTCTGAGGGGAAAGAATTTCAGAGCGCGGCTTGGGAGAAAAGGGCAAATATTGCGCCCGATCGATAAGGACCATGATCGAGTTCCCGTTTGAAACCAATACAAAACCCCTTTTATGTGTTGTTGTACCTGCGACAAAATCAAGCAAACTAACTGAGAGCTTGAGCCGCAATCCCTTCAGGGTGCATTTTGTCAAAAATGGAGTCAAAAGATTTCTTAACAGTCAATCGATGAATATGCCTGGTTTATATGACAGATCCGTTGCCAGTCAAGCAGGAAATATAGTCGCAGATTACAACAAGGACCTCTGTTTAGGACTGAGTTCAGTTGCTATGGCAGCAGCATAATCCAAATTTGAACACAAGTCAGAATGTAATTTATGCTAATACAGTCGTGTCTTGAAGAGAGTCAATATTTTTTTTATGGAAAAGACATTCTAAAATGATAGAAAGATAAAAGTACTGATTCAAGTCCTTAAGTAAAAGTAAACAACTGGAAAAATAAATTGACTGACTGTAAATGTAAAAGTAAAAATGAATAAATGAACAAATGGGTGAGAGTGTATGCCTCACAATTCTGAGGACCAATGTTCAAATCCCGACACTACTTGTGTGGAGTTTGCATGTTCTCCCCGTGCCTACGCAGTTTCCTCCCATGTCCCAAAAAACATACCACATTAATTGGACACTCTAAATTGCCCCAAGGTGTGATTATGAGTGCGACTGTTTGTCTCAATGTGCCCTGCAATTGGCTGGCAACCAGTTCAGGGTGTACCCCGCCTCCTGCCTCAAAATAGCTGGGATAGGATCCAGTACTCCCGCGACCATTATAAGGATAAACGGCTCAGAAAATGGATGAATGGATAAATAAATACATAAATGAATAAATGACAAACTAGATAACTTCACACCACTACCAAATTGGAAGGGGCTCCTCAGTGGTTCAAGCACCAAACCTCTGTGAAATTTAGCCTGAAACGGTTGTGTCGTTTGTGAACTGTTGACCTCTCAAGGAGGTAACCCAAAACATCTGAATGCGTTACAGTGGAGTTTAACACCACTGCAGAATGCGACCATAAAAAGACAACCAAAGGACCACGGCAGGTCGGTGACTCAGCTAAATGTCTCTCAGACCATTTTTCTAACAAACGCTAACAGTTTATGAAATTGGTCTCATATGGGTGCTTTGAATGCATGGTTCCAAGGTCGGGAGGTGGAATGGAACTCGATTCATCTGATCCATGATTCTACAAGGCTACATACATCATATGTCGACATGGATCAGGTGGACATCTTTCTCTGTATATTCAAATATTGCTTTTACAAGATGATTCTCCAGAAGCAAAGTAGAGGCCCCGTAGCTCAGTGGTTAGATCACTGGTTTGGTAAACCAGGGGTTGTGGGTTCGTATCCCACTGGGGCCTCCACTCCCTGAGAAGGGTTGTGTCAGGAAGGGCATCCGGCGTAAAAATTGTGCCAAACATATGTGCGTTCATCTGAGATGACACGCTGTGGCGACCCCGAAAGGGACAAGCCGAAAGAAACTTACTATTCTCCAGAAGCAAAGTAACGTGATAGAAGTCCAAACTTAAAACTGTGGGAACTGTTGTCTCTGAGGTTCACAGAACAAGACCTGCACTCCGAATAATGAAGACCAGCAACGCTTTCTAATGGTTAATAAATCAATAATAATTGCTGGTGCTCACTGAAATTGAAAAAGTGCAGCACAGTGAGTAAAGGGTTAGCATGTCTGCTTCACATTTCTAAGGTTCGGGGGTTCAAATGTTACTGTACACCCCCAAATGGAAAGATCACAAGTAGTACATGGACAGGTCAATTCATGTAGGTAAGGTGGCTAAATGGGTCCAACTACATTTTTCGTTCTCATGATATACACGACAAAACAGGATTCACCTCCTAATTCGGCGTCTTCCACTCAAAATCTGTGCTGGTCTTGAATTCAAAGTGATGCAGTACAGGGATCTGTTCGACATTAATTGGTTTGAAAACTTGAATTTTACAGACAAGCTCAGCGAGACCTTTGTACGTAAAAAAAAAAAAAAAAAATATATATATATATATATATATATATATATATATACATACATACTCTACGGATATATAAATCTGTGGCAATAAATGGTTGGATTCCAGTTGATGAATATAAATGTCCACGGCCGTGAAGGAGTAAATGTTTCTGTCTGCCAGTAAATGTAGATAGAAATCCCACCGAAAGAGCCCACATTAAAGGACTACATTATATTGGGTGGTCTTACACAGGTGGTCCTACATATTTATTTAGCAAAGCAGTCCTTGGTTAATTTTCGCCGAGATCAGTCAGCGCCGACTCATCCACCTTAGTAGAAAAATAGAGCGGATTTCATCTGTGGCAGGGAGAACTTCATTAGTACATAACAGTGTGTGAAGTTGTGGTGTAAACGAAATAATGAAACACCTAAAAAAATCCGGCATCACATATCTGACATTATGGTAAAGTTTTAACGATTTTTTTTTTTTTTAATGTGAAAAGAACCCAATAGGCTGTGGTTATTTTCAGCGCTGAAATATTTAGAAACGCTGCCACCTGTGGCTGCACAAACTCAATTTTTTCCCCACCACCCGCACCACTTTCTAGTTATTTCCCCGCCTCCTGCTGATTGTTCATTAAGCATTAGTTTGGTTAAATGTCTGTTTTCCGCACAAAAACCCGGGCAGGTTGAAAGGATGACGGAACAACGATGGCAGTCTGCCGCCGCTGTTTTTCTGCTTTGAGACAACACTTGAAAGAAAAGGCGGCTTGTTGTACGTTAGGCCGTCCATCTGTCGCGAGGGAACCCTGACATGAAATTGCTTGTGCAGAGCGGGGGATATTTCACATCCGAGACAGAAGACGTTGTGCTTCACACAGACGTATCCTTTATCTCTCCAGGAATGTTACGCAGGGGAGGAGTAGAGCGGAAAAATCCAAACTAAAACCCCGTGACGAAAATAGGGTCCAAATCTACAGATTTTCCCGATTATCCCGATCTGGGATATGGCGGTAATCGTAAACGTTCAAGCTGTTCAACGTGTACTGTGGCAAATCTTTGTGTATAGCCAACATCAAGTTGGGCCAAGCCAAGCATTCCAGGATTGTGAAGTCAAACGGAATCTTAGCCAATCGGGAAAAACACCTGAATCGAAGGCTGGAGCCGGACATAAATAGGGGAGCAAATCATGCTTTCTCTAAAATGGAAGAGTTTGAAGAAGATTTAAACCTTAATCACAATAACTACGTTAAGAACAGTCAATTAGCAACACTAGGTCACCGATGATGTAGCGGGACACACGCCTGACTTTGGTGCAGGGAGCATGGGGTCCATTCTCGCTCAGTGATTGCTGTGATACGTGACCTGTGACTGTCTGGCGACCAGTTCAGGGTGTAGTCTGCCTTTCTCACATTGTTAGCTGGGATAGGCTCTGGCACTATACTGACCCTTGTGAGGATGAGAAGGTTGGAAAATGGATGGAATTAATAACACTCCATCACGATAATAGTTTTTTTTTCTTTTTTCTGAAAATTAAAAAGTGACAGGTTTCTACCCAACTTAACAAACTTGTCGCTAATGCTCGGAGAAATAATCACTCCCCCCCCCCATATTTTTCAGCAAGACTGAATGACAAACTGCTTACCAACCAGACCCCAAATCGTTCCTATTTAACATTCTGCTTGTTCTGCATCTGCTTCTAAGATCTGGGACTAGAAACATCGAGCGACATGACTTAATCCTCCTATCAAAGAAAATTCACAGCAGAGTCGTCGTGACTGCATTATGACAGGCCAGAGAGCAAGTGTCAGTTTTGTAAGCAAAACTTATCAGAATTCGAAGTAGATGTGTTTGAATCGTTTGCTTCCGGATCAACGTCACCACTTTAAACTCACTTTTACGTTGACAAATAATACTTCGGGAGCATTCTCTGTCAAACCCAGGTTTATATTTTTGACTTTTGCACACTTAACCAAACGCGAACAATTTGCAATGCTGAGAGTCCAAATCCCAACTCCCCTGTTGATGAATTGTTTTGCTTCGCTGTTGTCATACGCTAATGCTCCGGTGAGGTGAGCTACAATTTGATGATTGTCATCGCTCTCTCTCTCTCTCTCTCTCACACACACACACACACACACACACACACACACACACACACACACAGAACGACTTGGTGCCATAAATGTCGGGAGGAGCAGATCTCCCCCGTTGCCTTGACGATACCACACTCCACGTGGAGAATGACAATATGGCTGCACGTATCCGACAGCCATGGCAACTTCCTTTCGCAAAGATGAATAAGGTCTTCATGCCCGGTGACAAATATGCAGTTAATACCTAAGAATATTGCAGACGATCACGTTACACACTCATAGGCAGGTGAACAGATATTCTCTGCATTTTTTAGCCGGTTATCCTAACAAGTGAAGCAGGGAGTGCTGGAGCCTATCCCAGCTGTCAACAGGCAGATGGCGGGGTACACCCTGAACTGGTTGCCAGCCAATCGCAATGAACGAAAATTGTGTTTTTTGTTTCCAAAGTAGACTCTTATTACAGGACGAAGTGGATCTTTTGCCAATGCCGAACTAGATTTAAAGAAATGTTGGCATTCAAACTACCCATCCGACATAATAATGTCACCAAATCAAAGTGTTAACAGTCTCCCAAACAGCAGAGAAAATATGTCTTAAATACCATCAAAATTGGAGGGAGGGATATGTAGATTGAGATCTCAAGCAGTGTTGCATCCAACCAGCCATCCAGTCCTTCCATCCATCCATTATCTGAGCCGTTTATCCTCACAAGGGTCACTGGAGGTCTGGAGCCTATCCCAGTTGTCAACGGGCAGGAGGCGGGGCCACCCTGAACTGGTTGCCAGCCAATCGCAGGGCACATAGAGACAGACAACAGTCGCACTCACAACCACACCGAAGGGAAATTTAGAGTTTCCAATCCATTAGGAGTGTTACAAATGTGCTCCAAAACTCAAAGCACTAAAAGAGCTTAATACCGTGGGATGGAAAAGATAATTGCAAAAGTTCAAGTTTTACAAGTTATAACATGCTTGGCATTGAAGCCCAATTTCAGTCCATTTATCGACTATCAGTCACATTGAGGTGACACATGCAGCTAGAAGGTCATCGTCGAAATTCCCAAACGATATCAAACGGCAGCCAGAACGCGATGCCTCGCCTCAGATCCGAGCTGTGAAATCTATGAACCCTCAATCACAACAAACCAAATCAGGCGCGACAAACGAGCTCGGAAAAGAATGGGGCAAAAA
Organism: Syngnathoides biaculeatus; assembly: GCF_019802595.1. Lineage (NCBI taxonomy): Eukaryota > Metazoa > Chordata > Actinopteri > Syngnathiformes > Syngnathidae > Syngnathoides > Syngnathoides biaculeatus. The sequence goes on from NC_084657.1 coordinate 13,527,816, forward strand.
AACAAACAAAAAAAAAACACATACAAAAAAGGGTAATGCGTTCCTCCCACTGCGCCTCAAATCATTCCCTTTATTGAAGGATTGTTGCAGCTTGGCACCGAAATGCGCCTCTGATCCAAAACTCCCCCGGAGAGAGGAAATGAGGGACAGGGATGTGAAGAGGGGAACGATGAAGAGGTGGCAGTAAGTGTAGAGCAAAGAATGTATCAAAAGTCAGAGGCAAATGCTGTGCTCATTAAAGCATTAAGTGAGCATTAATTGGATAACCTGCAAAAAAAAAAAAAAAAAACACCAGTGACAAAGAATGCGGCAGTTAGGCTGTCAAAAGAAACCTAACAGCAGTCAACACATTCAAAATGAACACAATCTAGTGATGCACAACTGCGACACGCATAACCTCTGCAACACACTTTTGCCTTTTAGAGTTCATACAGTGTGCTTTGTTTTCATAACTAGCGCAAATCTCGTGCAGCGGTTGGTTTAATTGTGCGAGGAAGCGGGCTGGACCTGGTTTTGGTGAGTTTGTGAACTAGCATACCCGCTACACACTCAAAAGTGTGACATGTGTGCTTTTGTGGGGATCTTCACAGCCGACTTCAATCTTGACCAATCGAAGGGTGTCATTTCATTCCCTTTAAAAGCGGCGTAATAGTCGTGCATGAAGAACTTTCTAAATACAGATGAGAACTCCTCTTCCTCGTACGGTTTGGCCTTTGCCAGATCGTTGCCTCATGCCTTGTTCCTGCACTCTCGTGATTCCGTTCCCGATCTCCCGTGTACCGACCCCTGCCTGCCTACCGACCCGCCTCTCACACCTGACGGCCTCGTGACTGCTGCTCCCGTGGACCGCCTGCCTGATCTCCGACACTGGACTGAATAAAAACCTTTCCCGAACTGCCTCTACATCTCTCGAGTCGTGCATTTGGGTCCAACCCTGTGTTCTGGTCGTGACGATATGGGATGAGCTTCAAACTGCTGGAGACTTACGGTAAATATGCCCGCCCAACTCATGTATCTTCATCCCCTTCAACGCTGGTTTGTTTAGCATTCTTTTGACAGAATGTTGCCCTGTGCGGCCACACGTATCGCACATACCAGAAACGGCCACTTACATCCGTCAAAAAAGGCTCGTTTCAGCGACACTAGAAACCCAAATGAATCCTGTTCATTGAAGCTACTATGGAAATGTGTATGAGAGAGAGAGAGAGAGCGCAGCGAGCTGAGGACACATAGGGGTTATTTGTGTATATCGCTGTCAAACATCAAAACAGTCGCTGACCTTTTCAAGAGCTCAAGACGGATATATTTTTTTTCGGGGGGTTTTATTTGCATGCCAAATTCAACCTTGCAACAAAGACAGCTATCCACTGAAGCGCAGGCTGCGTCAATAAAACCCCAGCAAAGAAAAAAAAGGAGGGGGTGTATACATGAACCAAAAAATATTTGGATTTATTTAGGATTTACAAGGGGATATAAACTTGCCGCGATTACTTGCGTTACCTCATGTGAGAAGCGATGACAAACAAAGCATCGCTTGCTACTTTTACACTGTAAATCACCGCAGATTTCACTCCGCGCAGCTTAATTTATTCTGCTTCCCAGCCAAAAATCATTCCAGAGGAGGACAACAAATCGACCCCCTCCCACCCGCCACCCATCCCTTGCTCGGTGAATAGATTCCTTCGCAGAGTTGTGTCATCAATTTTTCAAGGGCACATAAACATGCTCTAATCTTCGCATTGTAATAGTTTTCGGTTCAAAAGAAATAACTTGAGGAGAAAGATGATTTTTCAGGGATTTTTCTCCGTGACGCCCGTGTCGTGACACAGGACTGGAGGCCAAGGAAAGCTCACAATTCTAGAGTTTAACGAGGTTATTTATTGTTTACATAAGAACACGCTCGTAAAAAGGATTAATCTTTGCATCAATAAACAGTTCCATGTGACTAAAATCGCTGCAATTTAAATGCCAGGCCAGTAGATGGCGATGCTACTTCGAAAAGAAACAAACTCCTACACAAAAACCCTTGGGTGTTCCACTATAGATGAGTTTTGCTATTTTCACAAGACCGATAAGTCATGTGACTGAGAATGATATCTTAAAAATGCCAGGCCGCTAGTAGGCGATGCTGCTTAGTTAGACAAAAAAAACAAACTTTCCGATGTCTTTTAAATAACCCTGGTTGGGGTATACGCAGGTTTTAGGGCTAGAATTTAGAAAATTATACTTAAAATATGTCAAATGGATTCCAAGCCACAGTTAGCAATGTTAATTGAACAATACCAACAACAACAATTCTGTTTAAAAACAAAGAAACAATGCTGTGCTCGTATGATATCATATCATATGTTTTTGTCTTAAGACAAGGTGAACCACCATGTGGTTCATTACCCAATTCTATTCCTCTAAATATACAGAAATATCGGAAATACTGCCAAACCTCTATTACCGTGATAGCTCATGTTTTCAACGTAACATAACGTACCAGAGCATAACCGAACGATTAATCACTTTGAGAGCCGTTTTCAAACATCGGTGCGTTTTAAGCTCCCCAAAATGTTGACAGGATTCGCGCGGAAATCCTCTCCTCTGGTGTGCAACGATGGCTGCTCCGTTGAGTCTGAAGCTCGCGTGCGAGGCCGATGCGCTCGGGCCCCCAGGTGGAGATCAACCAATGGATTCCTACCTCTCTTAATGACCGTGTGGCATGTCAAACAGCTGTTGCGAATAGTTCTGCAAACTACTTTTGACAAGCGCATTAACTGGGAGCAGGCAAGTGTGCGTGCCTGTTGATTTTTTTTCTTGAAATGACTTTGGCGGCATTGTGGGAAAAGGGGTTCGCGTGCCAGCTGCGCGGTGCAGAGGATTCGGGGTTCGAATCCCAAACTCAACCCCTCCTTTGAGGAGGTTTCGTGGGTGTTCTCATTCCCGAGGTACTCCGGCTTCCTCCCACATTCGAAAATGTGCATGGTACTCCAAAATCAACAAGTCCAGGGTGCAGCGTCTGATTGTTATGGTGATGCTAAATAGCATTAACAACTTCACAATAGCGTAGCATACCACAGTTACCACAAATGTATTGTTTACCTTGGAATAGACGAACATGAGCCTGTTGATTTTTGACAGATTCAGATAACAATATGGTCGACTGCTCAGCTTTAACCAAATACTGCATTTTTCAGGGTGAGTTTGGGGTTTTAGGAAAAAAGGGGTAAAAAAAAAACAAAAAACCTCTGCAGCTAATACTTGCCACTTGTGCAGTTGCCCCAATTAGATTTTAAAAGAGGAAAAATAGCTCTTTAAATGTATTCGTGCGGTTGGTGTCGGAATGCAGCATATGTCAAATCCTGCACACATTTCCTGCCGGGCCGCCTCAGACATCTGCGAAACGAATTCCTCGGCACGAAGGCAGGAGACAAAGACGGAGCAGAGGCATACGCATCCATGTCAAACACAATCCGGCGTATTGTTCCTGGAGAAGCCAAGCAATTTAACTGAATGCGCTCTAACCCGCCCTGCCACATAGCGAGGACTTTGCTTTCCGCTTCGCATCCCACGATGGCACACTTGTACGAGGGAAGAAAAAAAAATACTGCATGATGATAGAGTTGCATGTATGATTAATGTATAAAGGGTGGAGGACGGACGAAGAGGATGCAATAAGCCCATCTGATTATCACACCAGCGACGGTGGCCTCGGCTCCGCGCGGCCCAATGAGGCACTCGACCAGAAACAATGAACCCTCCGGCGCCGAAGAAGACCTAAGATGAATTCTAATCTAACCTTGTGAGAGTTGGGAAAAGGAGGACAAACAAGTGGGTCGCGCTGAGCCAGGGACACACTCATAACTCCCGCCGGGCTCCGACACGTAAATCCATTTCTAACCTTGAACAAAAGTCCGTTTTAACACACGATGTATGTATCTGGGTTGTTGTTTGTTTGTTTTATGCATCCACGGCAAATTGTTCTCCGTTTGTGAATCCTCTTCACCTCAACAGTATATTGCAGTCAATTTGTCACTTCCAAAATATATCACTGATATGAGAGCTGGAATAAAGTGGATGGGGGTTGGGGTGGACTGCGAAGAGCAAAAATCCACAAATAATTGACACTCAAATAATTAATTGCATTGGGGGGATAAAAATGTAACCCCCAAAAAATCCTGACATTTTTTTACTTACAGTGGTACCTCAAAACTGATTTAAGAGACAAATGCTAGTTAAGTAGCAGCTGAGTGGCCCAATTATTAGCATATCTGCCTCAGAGTCTGGAGGTTCGGGGTTGAAATCTGAACTCTAGCCTTACTCTAAACGCATGCTAGGCTAATTGAAAACTAATGTGTCTGAGGATATAAAGTGCCCTGCATAAGGATCATAATCAAACTCTGGTTTACCTGCGACTCTATTGAGGTCAAGCACGATAGAAAATGGATGTGAGGTAACCAGTTGACGGTTAATGAAACGAGCTAGCAGTCTACATCATTACTCAGGGCTCCTTCTTAGCAAATTCAGTAACGCATGCAAATGCAGAACACCCAAATTTAAGTACTTACAGGTTGACACTTCAAGGAAGAAGAAACGCACAGCGCGACAGTACATTACATTTGTCTGATTTGTCATCAATCACGATTATCTTTGACTGAAACACTCCAGCTGGAGATTTAGGATTGATCTTTTCTAGAGAACTGCTACTTCCTTTGTTACGGTTGCCAAGCAGAAAAAAAAACCTTGAACAGGTGTCTGGTATGCCTGTAGAGGTGACAATCAGCTAAATCGATGCGATACGAGGAAATGATGCAAAACAAACAAAGATGGACGAACGCAGAGAGACTGCCGAAAGAGTCAATACAGATACAAATGGAGGATATTAGAAGGTATGCAAACTCCACACGGGCGAGACCGGGATTTGAAACCCGGTCCTCAGATGTGTGAGGCAGACCCTCTAACCCGCATCTGTCAAACTCAAGGCCCGGGGTCCAGATGTGGCCCGCCACATGATTTTATGTGGCCCGCAAAGGCAAATCATATGTATCAACTTCTACGATTTTTGTTCAAATCTGGACCGAAATTACAAACGGTCATACCATAAACGATGACGCTGAGATATTGTAAGCATTTTTGTGTTACCAAACATCAACAGTTGAAAAACCCATAACCCTTGACTTCTGATTCCAAAACTAGTTGATAAATTTAACGTGTAAATATTAATATTATCAATTAAAGAGTTTCATGGTTTCAGTCATAATGGCCTTTCTGACAGAAACCTTACCTACAATGTGGCCCGCGATAGAAATTAGTTTGACACCCCTATTCCAATTGGTTGTCTGCTGTTCCACCCTACTTAGAACAGTTTTTAAAAAATGACAGAAAAATGCAAAAATCAATCCAGTCTGTTGAAGCTGACTGAAATGAAGGAGAGTGAGGTCAATTATGGTCGCTCCAGAAAGTATATTTTACTCGAAAAACCAAAATCCATTGTTCAAAAGGTTTGATTTAAAAATTCTTACCTTTATACAGCAAGAAGGGAGCGCCAATATAAAAGCAGCACATGAAAAAAAAGGGGAGGAGAAGTGCGTTAGTGAAATTGCTACCCTTGGACGCCTGTCAGTTCGACGGACGCAAAAAGGTAGTAATCGGCTTCACTTTACTGCACAGGTGTACTTTAAATAACGGAGTAGCAGAAGCACTAAGTGGTAGCGCCCGGTTAGCCATTCATTCAGTCCAACAGCTCCCCGGGGATGAGGTGGGGAAACTCGACCGTGAGCTCACACGGTGGACAGTTTTTCAGAACGTCCATTAGGCGCATGTGCACCAAGCAAGGAAGAATAAACCAAATGGAATACTTAAGAATAGATTTATGAGATGGAGCTTGATGAAGAGCTTTTAGCTTTTTCCATGAACTGCCACTGTGTTTAATGCCGACTGATTTGCTTTAGCCTTCGGGTGCTGCATCGGGTTGCGTCATTAATCAAGATTAAGCAACAAAGACCACCACTGGGTGTTCGTGGCCCCAAGGCTCAAATGTCCTACCGCTTCTGGGGAATTGACCTTTGCCTTCAGTTAACGTTACTAAATACGACAAGAGTTATGATCAGATACGAGTTTTTGTGTGTGTGTGTGTTTGTACAGTATCCTTTTGAAGGTTATGCTTATCATAATCAAATAATTTACAATTCAAAGTAGTTATGTTAGTCTTGTATTTGATCAAATATCCAAAAGATCAAGAATACAGTACATTTTTCACCTTCATCGGAAGTCATTTTGTTTCGAGGGGGTGGTTCTGTGTCATGGAAATTGGTGGACATGTTGATAATAGTGCGACGCTCAAATAGTGTCCAGAACCCATCCACTTAGATGGGCAAGGCTAAATTGACAAGCATTTTCACCTGCAAAATCAAAACGTCCAAATGTCTAGTAGCTAAGGTTATTCCCACCGACCAAACCGACCAGATTCCCAAATGAGAGCAGAAACCATGGAGTAGCTCAAACCATCAGAATCAGAATCAGTTTTTGCAGCACTATTTATACAAAACAAATCTGTTTGGACAGAACAGGCTAGCTGATGTTTAAGAGCTTAGCGAGGGTCTAGTATGAACAAAAGCTTGGAAAACGAGGATCAATCACACGCTTGAGGAGTTACAAACTTATCAAAAACCAAACTTATCCACAGAGTAAGACCAGAAAAACAAAAACAACGGGCACTGAGCCCCCCAACCCCCAAAAGCAAAGCGGTCTTTAGCCAGATCTGACATGAACTTCTCGCCCTCATCTGTTGTTTTTTGCTGGGCGGAATGCGCCATGCCAACGCATTTAATATCCTCCCCAACTGGAAATATTTCCCCCTTGATGACTGCACCTTTGAAGCGGCATACGGATTTTGCAAGCTTGTTTTTTTTTTTTTTTTTTTTTTTTTTTTTTTGAGGTGAGTTGGCGTTCAGTGGCACTTGGCAGACAAACAGCAGAAGAGAAATGGAAAAAAAAAAAAAAAAAACGCTCCCTGCGGATTTTTGGGGAATAAGACAAGGAATGCGGAGCAAAGTAACGAAAGTTCACTGACTCAATTGTAGCCTTTTAACATCAAAGTCCTCCTGGGTGTTGGAGATTTACATGAGATTAGCATGGGCCAGATAGGGAATTTAATTGAATTGTAGCGTGGTGATATCATGTATGAAAACAAGTGCTTAAATTAAAACAACCACAAGATAAATGTTTGAGGTTTTATGATCTTCAATACGCATACGAAATACAGAAAAAACATGCACCGTATCCCATTTAGCACCCTCGGATTGCCCATGCCACTATGTACACAATGTACAGTGAAGATCCTTCCGTGCCGTGCATGATTTCAAACCGTGACGTCTTCGTGTATTACCAGCAGTCACCTTGGAAACGGTGGTCCCAGCTCTTTTAAGGTCATTGACCAAGTCCGGTTGTGTAGTCCTGGGCTGATTCCTCACCTTTCTAAGGATCACTGAGACCCCACGAGGTGAGATCTTGCACCACGGGCTCCACTCCGATTGAGATTGACCGTCATATTAGCGTTTTCCATTTTCTAATGATTGCTCCAAACTGGACCATTTTTCACCAAGCTGCTTGGCAATTCCTCCGTAGCCCTTTCCAGCCGTGTGGAGTTGTACAATTTTGTCTCTGGTGTCTTTGGACAGCTTTTTGGTCTTGGCCATGTTACAAGTTTGTGTCTTACTGATTGTATGGGGCGGACAAGTGCCTTTATGCAGCTAACGACCTCACACAGGTGCATCTGATTCAGGATCATACATGGAGTGGAGGTGGACTTTAAAAGACGGACTAACAGGTCTTTGAGGGTCGAAATTCTAGCAGATAGACAGGTGTTGAAATACTTATTTGCAGCTGTATCACACAAAGAAATCTTAAAAAAAAAAATCATACATTGTGATTTCTTTTTAGATGATCTCTCTCACAGTGGACATGCACCTACGATGAAAATTTCAGAGCCCTCCAAGATTTCTAAGTGGGAGAACTTCCAATATAGCAGGGTGTTCAAATACTTATTTTCTTCACTGTACAATATATAGAATAGTGTGTTAACTAAACATTGTCAAGGATATGAAGAATGTGATAAAGTACAAGCCCTGGAATTCACCCAAATGGTTGCTTCAAACCAAAAATGGCCGATTTCCTGAACAATTTCAGTTATGGGTCTTGAGGCTTTTTTTGGAGTCTTCTCACAATAGACACGTCCTCCCAAACGAAAAAAAAAAACTGCTGTCGGGGGCTCATTTTTTATAACTTTCCAAGGGGAGTGAGTTTCGAGGGTGGGGGGGGGGTATGTGGGGGGGGGTTGTGATCATGACCCCTACAAAAAGTACGCAGATAACTAGTTTGCAGGCATCTCAAGGTCCCCAAAAGGCAAAAAACAAACCAAATGGAAAAGTTCTCAACCGTGTCCTTGAAGAATTTAGTTTTCCAGAAGATTTTGGTTGAACTTCAAATTTGCGTGTGTTGTATTTTTTACATTCAGTGATGTAGTACTATTACCGAGACCCCCGATACTCGCAACGGCTCCAGGGTCTCACGTTCTATCTCGATCAAAGCAATAAAGATGACGTAAACACAAATGGGATTCAGAGTAAAAATCAAGTAGGGAAGCTTTTTCATGACGCGGGAACAGCCTCACTTCCCACCGTTGCTGGCCGGGTCCACCTCATCCGTCACAGACTCGCTCTCATCTCAACTTAATCAGCCATTAAGCAGACAAAAGTGGACTGTGTACAAACAACATCAATTCCGAAGAGCGGACGTGGAGACCGGCGGCTCGGTGACACGGCCATCAGCGACGGCCTCATCGGGAAAGATGGATCGGGCGTCCGGTTGACATGTTTGACAGCTCATCGTTGGTCATTGCGCGTGTCGGGTGCGAGTGTCGAGGAGGAGGGTTGTACCGCTACTCTCCAGCTCGGGAGCTCGTTCGGGTGCACATTTGTGAACCGTCAGATAAAGGGAAGGTGCCTGTCAAAGGTGCTCGTGTTTGATGGAAAACGTAGACCTCCTTGAATGCCACTAGATGTGAATGAGGAGATTTTTTTTATGTACTACCCACTTTGCTCTCCAAATTGGCAATCAAAAATTACCTATATGGTTATGAGACAATGTATGATCCTCGAACTGATCATTTCCATTGCTTTTAGTCGGTGTAAAGGTTAAAAAATATATCATATATTCGTTTTTTTTTTCCCAATTAATAGTTCAATTAAGGCGGGTCTGTCTCACAATTGTGAAGAACTGGGGTTCAAATCCTATCCCCGCCTGTGTGGGGTTTGCATGTTCTCCCCGTGTCTGCGTGGGTTTTCTCCGGGTACTCCGGTTTCATCCCACGTCCCAAAAACATGCATTCATTGGACACTCTAAATTGCCCCTAGGTGTGAACGTAAGTGTGGTTGTTTGTTTGTTTTTCTGTTCCCTGCGATTGGCTGGCAAACAGTTCAGGGCGTACCACACCTCTCACAACCCTAGTGAGGATGAGCGGCTCAGATAGCGGATGGATGAATAGTTCCTGAGAGCAAACCTGTTGTGCTTTTCTTTAATTATTAATAATATTGGGTGTTTAATTAATGCGGCGACCGGTTTGAGACTGCTGAGTTCAGGTCCGTGCGGCAATCCGGACATTCACATTTAAAACTTTCATCATGTAAGATAACTTAAATTGTGAGAAACATTTTTTTTTTTTTTTTTTAACGAGAAAAGTCACACAGTGCTGTAATTTTTTAACTTAAAATATTCTTTGCCCATTGTAAGAGAAATAGCACGATAATATCTTATGACAGAAAATGTACAGTAATGACGATTAAATGTAAAGAAAATGTTTTTGCCACATTTTATTGCTTTAATTCAGCGGACATTGTGCTACTCCTTCTGTGGCTCCCTTGGGTTCCTGAGGACAGCATAAAACAAACCTTTGGATCAAGTTGGAGACGGTCACAACTCCTCAGTAAGTTGCAGGAATATTATAAATTTTTTTAATGATACTTAAATGATATCTAACTATTGTTATGATTTCTGTCTACATGGGTTGCTCCACTGTGTTCAAATAAAATACAATGACATCTATGCTCTTTGTCTGCCCCATCTTTGGAGTTCTGCGCTGTTGGTTCGCGTTTTTGGTCCTAAGGGAAAGCAATATGGTTGTTTTAAGTACACAATGTGTACTTATTTTTATGAATAATTTGACAGTAAACCTCAAGTATGAGAGCCAATGAACTCCTCAAAGTCCCCCCCCCCCACAATTATTCGTCGTCACAAAATGACAACTTTTATCATTCTCAGTGTGGTCTTAGTATTCCTTTGTATAATCAGTTTTTAATCAAGTTCAGAAAAAGGTGAAAAACCACCCCACAGACCCACTTGCTTTGCCGCTTATCCTCACGAGAGTTGCTGGGAGTGCTAGAGCCTATCCTAGCGCTCAACTACACCCTGAACTGGTTGCCAGCCAATTGCAGGGCACATAGAGACAGACGAATCACACTCACAATCACACCTCAGGGCAATTTAGAGCATCCAATTAATGTTGCATGTTTTTGGGATGTGGGAGGAAACCAGAGTGCCCGGAGGAAACCAACGCAAGCACGGGGTGAACATGCAAACGCCACACGGCCGGGTCTGGGATTGAACCCGGGACCTCAGAACTGTGAGGGCAACGCTTTACCAGCCGAACCATCGTGCCGCCTGAAAACTATTCTGCTCTCCAAATTTCTGTTTACGTCACAACCTAGCACTAGCTTGATAGTTTTCATTTTGACCTTTTCAGAGTACAAGACATATCTCTGTGTAATACAGTACTTGAAAGTAAGACTCCAGACCGCTGGCCGCCATCTGTTTCTGCTTAAATCCAGAACCTTTTTTTCTTTGTCTTTATTTTTAGACGGCTTACGGCTGAACCTTGGAGGAATTTATTACAGTCCACTTTCGGAGAGAAATGACTCACATCCAGTAAAATTGCTTACGAAGACAAAACAAATGTGCACACTGGCGTTGTGTGGTCTTGTAGTTTTGGGCTTCAACCTGATTCAGAGCAAAAGTGCTTTTGCAGGCTTTTTGTCATCCCCCACGGTGTGTCATATTGACGCGTTAGCCACTTTGTTGTGCCTGTTGACAAAACAGCTGGCTAACAACCATTTGTAAACTCATTAGCGTCTACGCAGGTGCACACTTTTGCTAATTTTTGGACAAACAATTTGCATTTTGCGTATGCAGAGCCAAATGCAGGCAAAAGAGTCACAGACGTAAGAAAAGAGCTGACAGGGGAAAAAAAAGTTGCAAGTAAACTTTGAAAAATATTTTACATATTTTTTCCAAGAAAATATTTCTGTCAGGGGAAAAAAAGTGTCTTTGAAGTTGGATTTTAGTGTGTAAAAAGGCATATTTGTACAATTAAGTTGTTAAGACAAAAAACACAACTTTGTACATGAAAAGATTTTGTATTTTAAAGAGTCAAAAAAAGTTTAATTTTTACAGTTTTTTTTCCAATTTGAAAAATAATATTTTCAAATGTAAAATACCATTTTAAAGTATTGTTTTTATGAAGAAAAAAAGTCAAATTTCTGCTAAAAAATGGTTGAGAGGAAATATATATTTCCACACAAAAGTTGCATTTTGATGAGAAAAATTTGAAAGTGATTATTAAAAATATCGTAATATTCTGAGGAAATTTTCATATTTTTCAGGCAAAAGTTACATTTTAGAAACCATATACATATGTACAAGCACAACATTTGCATTTCTACAAGAAAAAAGGTCATTTTTAGTAGACAACATTTTAGTACTGTTACGACAATGGCTTTAAAAAAGAAAAAAGATTACAAGAATAAAAAAGTTATGTTATAGGGCAAAGGAAAAACTGATTTGTGGGCAAAAAAAAACCTGTTGTACTTTTATTGGAAAAAAGCCAATTAATTGATTTTAGATTGTAAAATTAATGGCGCGGTTAACTTACTTTTACACTTGTAAAACACCCCTCATTTAACTCTCTAAGTCACATACCCCCAAAGATCAAGTAGTTTTGTTGAATTTAGTCGTGTTGTATAGAATTGTTTCTAATTTTCATACATCATTTTAGAATGTTATTCAAAATATTCCTTGTAGAGTTACAGGGGTGGCACGGTGGGGCAGCTGTGGAGCGTTGGCCTCACGGTTCTGAGCATTGGGGTTCAATTCCCGGCCTCGCCTGTGTGGAGTTTGCATGTACATTAATTGGACACCCTAAATTGCCCCTAGGTGTGATTGTGAATGCGGCTGTTTGACTCTTTGTGCCCTGCGATTGGCTGGCGACCAGTACAGGGTATACCCCGCCTGCTACCCGTTAACGGCTGGGATAGGCTCCAGCACTCCCGCGACCCTCGTGAGGATAAACTGCTCAGAAAATTGATGGATGGAATTTGTTACAGGTTTTGTGATGGGTGACCTTTGCACGATTTCTTATAGGATGTACATAGAAACGGAAATAAAGAATAAAAACCATGATAAGCGGGCTTCTCGTGTCCTTATTTAGTCCCATGTCCCAAAACACTCCAGGAGTAAATCACTTGATTCGTCCCCGCCCTCACACAAACAGTAGTACACTCTGGACGCGAAAGGCCTCTGAACGGCCAATTAGTGTTGACATTTCCCCGTATGATTGTTGACGTCGAGTAACAAGCAGTCCACTGGGCCTGAATGAAAAGAAAACGACTCGCAGTTTCAAAACACCAATAAAGAAGGAAACGTTTTCGCAGCGTGGTCACCTTCGTGGCATTTTCCAAGTACTTACGAGTAACTCAACGTATATGTTTTTCGCGTTTTATAAAATGAAACCACTCTAGAGGCTAATCTCTTCTCGGGAGATTTGCCGACGTCTCCCTCGGTGGCGGTTTTGAAGTTTCGCGACTGTTGGGCGGCGAGCGACGCGGCTGTTTTTCATGTATAAACAATAGGAAGAGGCACAAATCCCGCATAAAGACTAATTTAGCCCTCGAGTGGAGGACAAAAAAAAAAAAGAGCAAGAATGGAGGAGGACGTACCAGATATATACGTCGGCGATTCTCCCCACCTCCTGCGAAAGCCAGATAAATTTCACACGAGTGGAAAATGCCGCGGAGGATGAAAGTAAAACGGTGTATTTGTAGCACCGGCGGACACGCTTATCCTCAGAGATGGTTTCCCCTCTTTGTGCAGGAAAACTCTTTTCCTCGGGAGTTTTGCGCATTTCGCTCGTTCGGGAGAAGGAAATTGAGGATATGTGACCGTTTTTCAACAACTGCAGTTTATTATTATTATTTGTTGTGCTTTTTAACTAGCTTAGGTAGATGGCCGTCTCACGTCTTTCATGTGTTTAAAAAGGGGCCATTTCAAGCATTTATTTCACATTTTCCAAGTTTTTGGGGGAACCAGTACCACCAGCGCTTTTGATAAATAGAATTTCAAGAGAATGACAAATAATTGTGAACAGATGCAAATGATTCGCCAGTGTGTCAAACTGCTGCATTGGAGGCCCACAGATGAATTCCTCGATGTCAAAATGTTTTTGCGTGAAGTATCAAGTACCCAATACAATGATTACAACAAAGGCGGGTGTCGGTTCAAATATAACCCCCGCCCCACCAATGTGTCAACAACTTCACTGAGCAATCAAAGTATGCGCCACTTATCTGAAGCTAGCGCTAATCTCTGCATTCAACAAACTCAATGCAGCTCTGCTTAACTTTGGGTTTCGGCATGCAAGCAGGGGTGTCACACCGCGGGGGTGGGGGAGGGGTACTGGCTCAGCATGATAGCGTTACAGACGGTGTTGTGGCTTGAAAGGGGAGTTGAATCTTGGCTCAGCCTGGCTGGGCATGTTTATAAGCAGATAAACTCCGTGTGTGTGTGTGTGTGTGTGTGTGGTGTGTGTGTGGAGTGGGGTGGGGGGATTCACTGTATTTACATTTAATTCGTCAATTTTCCATATTCTTGACTTTAAGCTTATGAACAATCTTGTAAAAGACAATGCAGAGGCTGTAATATGCATGCCAGGCCATGAGTTGGCGACATAGCAAGGAAACAGAGCAAACACACCAATTTGTGGCGACCAACTTTTTGTAGATCCGTCCATTTTCTTTGCCGCTTATCCTCACGAGGGTCGTGGTGACTGCTGGAGCCAATCGCAGGGCAGATTGAGACAAACAACCATTAACACTCACAATCACACCTAAGGGTAATTTAGCGTGTCCAATTAATGTTGCATGTTTTTGGGATGTGGGAGGAAACCGGAGTGCCCACCCGGAGAAAACCCACGCAGGCACGGGAAGAACATGCAAACTCCACAAAGTCGGCGCCAGGATCAAACTCTGGACCTCAGAACTGTGAGGCCAACACTTTACAGCTGATCCACCCATTTTTGGATATCATGCTACTAAATACAGTAAAACTCAACAAAAACAAAAGTCTGCCCTCATCTGTGCTTTTGCGGCAGACACGGCATGCACCACAAACGACCGACCACGATATTTGTCCCAAGGCAAGAATACTATTGACGTAACGTATTGATCGGGATCAGTCATTGCGCACAGTGTGGCAGTACATGATGTTTTATCCACGCTTGGTGAGTCATTGCTAATGCTGAACTTTTGAAAGCACACAAGAAAGTCTAAAATATTTCTTACAGGAAATACTCCAAGAATAAATCCAATTAATCAGGTTGTGTATCAAAACTAAGCAGTTGTACAAAGACAAATTTTAAACATTCGTGAAAAAAGGAAACACAGGAAAACTAGGGCGGAGAAAAACCGAGGTTCAACCGGACTTTTAACTTTTTTTAATCAATAAAATATATTCAATATTGGAGGGGAAACAATAGGCACATTTTATCTCTTGCACTTGTGGGGGTACGTGCAGAAAAATGTGTAAAACCTTGCAAAAAAAAAAAAAAGTTAATTTAGCCTTTTTAAGATTAAGATTACCCCCCCCCCACACACACACACACCTGGCAGATACCCGAAAAATCGCATCACAATCGAAATTAACAAATCAACAGCACAAGCGTTAAATGTGAAATATAAATAAAGCCAGAAATTGCCGGTCCATATAAGGATCACTCAGCAAGATTTATTAGTTAAATGTTCCAAAAAGGCCAAAGGCGAGATGACAATTGCTTCCATTGTCTTGGCAATGAAATGAACGAGACTATTGTGGGAGGGCTTCCCCAGACGTCGCCGACGCCTTTCAGGGCTCCGCGGGTTTCCGGGCTGACCCCCGAACAACCTCTGACGCCGCACACTCACAAGGAGACTTTTTTTTTTTTTAATATATAATATGGGAGCCTCCTCTTTTTGTGGCAGCCAGACAAAAGCGAATGAGCGTGAAGATATGGGAAGCTCTGCTGGAAAAACGCTCCGTCGGTAACAACGAAGTTAATGTGTGACAATCGGCCGTGGGAATCGAGCTGGGAGCTTTGCTTGCCTTCATTTGTTATTGGTTGGTATCACTACTGAGGCGGGAAGGCCTTAAGAGGCCTCCGGAGGCTTTCAAGTCATGTAAGATAATGTCCAAAATGTATATAAACAAGATTTGTTTTTACCATGTTCACCGATTTATGAAATGTGAGATGCCACAAATTTTGGCTAACTCTGTGCTGACTGCTCTTATAATATTTAATGTACGCGAAATGACCACCACAGCAGACCGCAGACGTTACGATCTCGGTGTTGACCACACGTGAGGATCGGAAATATTGAACAGCTCAAACATTTACGAGTGATGGCCCCAATTGTTTTCCAAGATGAGTAAAATTCACATGTAATACACCCCAGACTACAGAATATTCTATCCATCCATCCATCCATTCATTTTCTTTGCAGCTTATCCTCACGAGCGTCGCGGGGAGTGCTGGTGCCTGTCCCAGGAGGCAGGGTACACTCTGAAGTGGTTGCCAGCCAATCGCAGTGCGCATAGAGACAAATAGCCACACTCACAATATCACCTTTGGTCAATTTAGAGTGTCCAGTGAATGTTGCATGTTTTTAGGATGTGGGAGGAAACCGGAGTGCCCGGAGAAAAGCCACGCAGGCACGGGGAGAACATGCAAACTCCACGCGGGCGGGGCCGGGATCGAACCTGGGCCCTCAGAACTGTGAGGCCAACACTTTACCATCTGAACCACCGTGCCGTCATTACAGAATAATCTCTCGGGATAATTTTTCAAAGACATCCGATAATTGGGCCTCATTTTCGCATCGATTATCAAGTTTTGCCCAACCCAGTTAAGAATGTTGTGCCCTGCTTCAAAAATTAAATCTAAATGAAATATGTATGCGGTTCTCCAAATGGAAATTAGTGATCCAGCTGTTTCTGATGTACCAAAGTTGGATGGAATTTTTGTGATAAATATGCATCTAGAGTCAAAAGTGTTGGTTTGAATCTCAGTTATCAGTCGTGAGCATTTTGGGGAGGGAAAAAAACAAAAATCCCTCATGGTGATCATGTTTAAGAGAATTCTGATAATTAGGATGGGAACCAGGAAAACAATCCATCAGTTTTCTTAGCCGCTTATCCTCACAAGGGTCGCGGGGGAATCCAGGAAATGTATCCTCAAATTAAGCCTGATTATCTGTATGGTTGTACATGAAAGGGAGAATGTATGTGATACTCCGCATAGAAATTAGTGATCCAGTTGTATATAAATAGCTTAACCCAAATATCTATGAAAAATATGCCTCAAGAATTAAAAAAAAAAAATAAAAAAGCAGAAATGTTAATTAGATCAACGTTATACAGTATCGCTAAAGCCATCAGCATATTTCAGTCAGTATTAAAGGATTAACTCTGGATTTGGGTTTTGGCTTTATGAACCTATGTTTAGCGCTGTTAGTGCTTTTATTTTGGAAGGTTTGAACTCTTCTTTTCTTCCCTGGATAGAACTACAAGGCTGAGCAGATCCATTTTGTGAACAAAGAGGTTCTGGGTTCTTCAGGACTGGACTGACTATAAACACAGACTTCTATATTCGCTTCGAGGTTGCCGCCGACTCGCATGCGGTGCTCGTCACTTGGTCAACAGGTTGCGTTTTATACGTTTTATCGTATTACATTCTCGTCAGTTAATTTCATCTCACAGAACATATTTAATTATTGTTAATATTCACTTTAAAAGATGTTTTCTAAAGCATCATTTGTCACATAAATTTCAGTCATGTTTTATTGGTTGCACTATGTGAACTGGTACCTCTAAATTTGACTCAACTGTTGCCATTGATAAACCTTTAATAATCGTCCAGGCAATATTGTGACTTTTTAAACATCCGGCATACAAATATAAGTCAAACAACTCCATTACTCATTTGTAGAAAAACAAAAAAGGAAATTCCAAAGACGTCCCGTGTGCCAAACACATTCTACTCCAGATGACTTGTTAAATGCGTCTAGACAGACATTAGGAAATAACTTTCCAAACCAGAAAGCAGCGACCGCGATCTCTTTTTTTCCCTTTTTTCCCCCCTCAGTCATGAAGTCATGAAGCGTTGCTGCTGTATAACCAACTATCAGTTTGACCTACATGTGCTTATATTCAGAGCTTGAGGAAGCCAGTGCCCCATGAATAGCTGATCGGCCTGAGAGAGTGTATGTTTGTGTTTGTGTGTGGCTCCAAAGAAAACCAGGGATTAGGTTCAGAGGCGAGACTGCATTTGCTGAGCTTTTTACTCTACAGACGTAAGTTTTCTACAACACTGGTTGGAGATATTTTCGAGTGGCATGTTTGAGATGGATACGATGACTTGGTGTCAGTCCGTTGTGGTAAAGAGGGAGCTAAGTCGAAAGGCGGAGCTCTGAGTTTACCAGTCGGTCTACGTTCCTATCCTCATCTGTGGGCAAGAGCTGCGGGTTGTGACCCAAAGAACAAGATCCCGGATACAAGCGGCCGGAATGAGTTTCCTCCGCAGGGTGTCCGGGCTCTCCCTTAGGGATAGGGTGAGGAGCTCGGTCATCCGGGAGGGGCTCAGTGTCGAGCGCCTCTTCCTCCGCATTGAGAGGAGCCAGATGAGGTGGCTTGGGCATCTGATTTGGATGCCTTCCAGACGCCTCCCTGGTGAGGTGTTCCGGGCATGTCCCACTGGGGAAGACCCAGGACACGCTGCAGAGACTATGGCCTGGGAAAGCCTCGGGATCCCTCCTGAAGAGCTGGAAGAAGTGGCTGGGGAAAGGGAACTCTGGGTATCCCTGCTGAAGCTACTCCCCCCACTGGATGGATGGATGGATGGATGGATAGATGGACCCAATGAGGGATGTTGTTCAAGCTTTGATTTGCTCATATTTGGAAAACTATTTTTTTCCTCTCAGGATATTACTTCCAATGAACATGTTGTTAGAACCTGTGAAGCCAAAGTACCCACAGAAAAGCCACTCGCCCATTACAATTCCCACACAATTAAATTGAATTTTAACCGTGATTATGAGCTTAGCTGCCATGGCAAGCCTGGTTGTCTGGGATTATTAAATATAAATGTGAGGTCTGCAGTTTCTTAACCAGTAGTCCTCCAACCACCAGGTGACGGATGCATGGTAAAGGCTTCATTATGCTGCCTAATTTTGTAAATAATCAAACGAAGTGCGCATCCTGCAGTGGGAGCCTCAGTAGTCGTTCACTCTGTAGACAAAGTGAGTCACACCAAGAGAAGAAAGTACAGTACAGCAAACATTGGAGATGATCTCAAGACACTGCCTCGTAAAGGGATCAGTTTTATGGGTGTTTCGATTCAGGGCAAGTGACATTCGACATAAAGTGTGAGGCAGAGTTGTCTTCATCACAAGGTAGCACAATAATTCTGTTCAACCATCTGAAAAATGAATTTTCAAAGTTACGGACGTGAATTATGTGATCCCCTTGCACAATTATTTCTACAAAGCGACCTTTCCTACACCGTCTGATAAAAGACTACCGTGCGTCCGGTGTCCATTCAAAATGATGAAGTCAGGCCATCCACCGCCACAATTGTTTACACGGTGGAGTTGTGTAAACTCTGCTTCCTGTATTTCTCTGCCTGTTTTATACTGCACTCAAGGGGCCAAGGTGCACACACACACCGAGAGGAGCAGCCCAATCTCCATTGAATTGAAGCAAAAATATTTTGTAAAGACTATTCAATTCTTACCATTTTATTTAATTATGTCATTACTGTGTGTTTGTAATGTAGTACAAATTTATATGGTTCTTTTTGGGGGGAGTTTTCTTTTAAAGGAATCTGTAACAGAGTCAGAGGAATTGTATCGTGTTTACTGTCGTTCATGGTCTTTACACACTGGGCTGGTAGTGGGCACTTGCCTGGTCGCAATCAGTCCATGGTTGTCATGGCAAAAGCAAATTTGGCATTGACCTCTGCTGTGCGGTGAGGAAAGGTGAGCAGGTTCACCTTCAATTACATCCGCAAAGAGTAGTTTCAAGCTAAGCATGCTTTAGTCCTTTATTCGTTGTGTGTTTTTCACCAGGGAATTTAAGAGAACTTGAAAACGTGCCTGGGAACTATTTTAAATAGAGGAAAATAAACTGTATATAGAAATACTATATCTCCTTGGAGGCTGCTACAGGTATCAGCACGTCAGTAATGAATGCACGTCTCACCGGATGACACTTGCGGACTGGAAAGCATGCGGGTGATATCGGTGCACCGTAGTCGGCTGCACATCCACAGGCGCAGAGATATTTTTCATTTCAGGCGGCGCTGTCATCTGTTGAAGTCGTCAACTTATGAACTCCCTCATGCTTTTCATCCCCACAGGACCCTGTCACGCGCAATAAGCGAAACCACGAGGTCTGGCGAACCGTTGACATTTTTCAAGATACTCTAAAGCCGCGTGGCCGTGGAGACGGAGGGCAGAAAAATGACCAAAAATGAAAATCGCAGCTGGGATCCAAACTGAGGAGTGTTTTTAAACTGACCGAGGCCAGAAGCCCTGCTGGAGATGACGGTGGCTAAACTGCAGGGGTGTACACATCAAAGTAGGCGGTTGAGGAGGGGTTGCGGGGCTCCCTAATCTTTTTGATCAAGTGGAGCTGCTTCTGAGACAGCGGTCACAGCTGGTTTCGATATGTTTCAAGCCGCCCGAAGCCACAACACAGAAGCAGCGCGAAGGCTTTTGGAGCACACAGCCATGAGCTCCTTGCTGGATCTGGCCTCCAAAGAGGTCAAAACACCTTCAGCCTGAATGGAAATAATGACATTCTGAACTCAAAACCAGTCTACCTTTTAGAGTCAGCTAGTATTCGATCACTGCTACCGTGTCCGGTTTTGCTACCATGATTGGAGACTATGTACCTGTAGGTTTTAAAAAACAACTACAACCATCAGAGCTAGTGTTCATGTCACAATATGATTGATGGGAACCGCAAAAGAACCAAATTATACCACAATCGCATTAATGTGTTCCATGCGATCCCTTTGTTTTGCCACTCTTGACTGTTCAATACGACTAATCACCAAAATTCTGTGATACAGGTTGACAGAAGTGGGACAGGCTAGTGGTGACATGTTTCTCCAAACCAATTTACCCAAGTTTAAGTCCAGGTTGAGGGTAGGTGAAGTTGATGAAAGTCAGAAGTGTTTATAAAATAGAGATCCCTTCAAATTAATCAGTACCCAAGAACCAGGGAGTTCTCAGTTTTAAAAAGTTTGGCACGTAAAGCACTCTCTAGTTGATTTGTATGGACGTGACAAAAACTTCCTCAACCTTGCTATAACACTCCGTCGCCCTTGGTAATTTTTCATTCTTGACTCACCCAATATCATGCTCCTTCAAATTCCTCTAGACAGTACATGCAGTAGACATCAACTACTTGGACTCCACTTCTACTTTTTAAAGATCCTCTGGTAAAGATGATGGAAAATCTTAAAAATACTTAACAGATGTTTGCCAATAGCATACAGTATGTGAAGACGGGGAAAATCTCGACAGCTGGAAGGCAGTTCTCTTGCCCCCCTTGTCGCTAATACTTTGCTCTGATGGAGGCGACGTAAACCAGGAGTAGACAATCTATGGCCTCTGAAAGATAGTTGGGCTGGAAAATTATTTGGCCTTTCGTGCAATGCTAAAACAAAAATAAACCCTAAAACCTGGGAATAGAATTCAGACACCTATGGTAAATTGTGTCAAAATAGACGGGTTAACCAAAAAGCCCAAAGTTCAAATCAAGGGTTAAGGGTTACGACTCCTTACACTTCTGTAAGAAATGGTGTCAGAAGCAGAGAAATTAATGGTTACACATTTTTTAAACCCAAAAGAAGGGTTCGAATTCTGGTTAAGTCTACTATTATTTGAATGAGATATGTCGTGTCAAAAGTGGGATGATTTTGATTTTCATTTGAATAAACGGGTTCAAATCCACAATGAGGGTACGATCGCTTTCGTGATAAATGGTGTCAGAAGTGGGACAATCTAGGTAGAGGGTTCTACAACTCAGAATACACCTGATAAAAGTTGAAGTAAAGCTATTAGCAAATGCCTGTGTGTTTTTTTTTTTAATCCAGTAAAAGCCCGTTTGAAGTCCAAGTTGAGGGTACTACTTTTAAAACGTTGTGTCAGAAGTGGGACTGTTAATGTTTTCTTTTTTTTTTTTTTTTTAAACAAATGATTAAGATTTAGTATATTTCCCTTTGTGTTCTCTTGCTTTCTAGGCCAAATTGATCTAAAGCTGTGACAAAAATAATTGTCATTTTCTTCAAAGTGATGCTATCTCATTTTTTAAAAGCACTATTTTTAGTCAGGATATAATCATGTGCAGTTCTGACCATATGCTGATAAATAATCTTAATGGCAAGGAGGAAAGTAGCTCGCTTTATATAATTCGGTATTGACCTCTGCGAGAACTGTCCTTGACCTGGTTCGGAAACCCCCCACCCCCCCACCCCCCTGATTTGAGAGCGCCTCAAATCCAAAGGGAGGGATTTGAACACCCGATCTGCAAGATTCATCTTGGGTTTATATGCTCAAGGGGCCTCGTAAATTAAGGGACGTGGGGGGGTTGGGGGCACCGTCAAACCGTAAAAACAATCGCCCGGCCTCCTTAAACAAAGGAGGCCTAAAGCAGCTTGGCCAGCGTTGTTACCCGTCGCCATATATGGTCGTGATTCCCCCCTCTGTGCAAACAACAATACCAAAGTACACCCGGAGGGCAAATGTGCCTCTTAGTGGTGCGTGAACGCATGACTGCTACAGAATCAATCCAAAACACATTTACAAGGGGGATCTGTACGTCGTCATACGTGATCCACGCAGTCGGCGGCAGGAAGCAAATGACTGCATTAAAGAAGCCACGGGCCAGCAGCTACGATGGACCTCAATAATTCCATTACTGAGGAATTTTTTTTTTTCCTTTTTCTTCCTTCTCCTCTCTTGCTCGGTGGATTCGGTTACCTTGCAGTGAGGGCAAATGTGTCCAGCAGCTGCTAGCGTATGGGGACGTGAGTACAAAGACGCCAGCAGTGAGCAGCTGCCTAGACAAAAGCAGGCCAGGGACGTTACCGTGCACGTGGACTGTGTTGAAGAAAACCATGGTATGAACGGTCTTTGTCTTTGGGGGTAGAAGCACAAGACCACCTAATCCAGGCGAACAGTTTCATGCAGTTCCAGATCCACACTGATGAAAGATCAAGGTTTCACATGACTAACCCAAGTCTATGATAAATGGCTCACAGTTATGGGGTTTATCAGTCCAATACACTCAGGTTCAAATTCAGGTTGAAGGTACTACGCTTCTGACTTTCGAGACAAATGGGGTCAGATGTGGAATGATTAACCGTGACATATTTTATTTTGTCTTTTTTTTCCCCCCATTTTCAGGTGCAGCAATGTTAATCCACCAATGCCTCAGAGTCCGAGGACGGGATGTTGAATGGTTTTCAACGCATCAAATCAACCTCGCTGAAAAATACAGGCTACAAATCAAAAAATAAAGTAATATTTCGCGGGGCGGTTAGACGTTGGAATCAAAGTATGTGGGACTGGTCGCTGGAGACAGCTTAGTCTATGTCAAGGTGTCCTTCAGCAGGGCACTGCACCATTAAAGTGCTCAGCGGCCCCACATAAGCCCGCTCGAGCAACGTGAGCAAGTATTAAAATGTAACCGTACTCCGCAACATATGTTTCCGGGCTCCCTCGTGTACGGAGGTGGGAGGGTAGAGGATGTAGAGGTGCGTGAACAACAACTCGGCACATAAAAGAGAATAACAGCCACCCCCCTCCTCGCCCAAGTGACTACTGAGCGGGTAACCCAAAAAAAAACAAAAAACACCAAGCCTCCTCTCGGGCGAAGGCCTGCAAGTATAAAAAGCCGTGTTGTGTCTTGACGGCCAAAACCGGAAAAAAATAATAATGAGGAGTGGGTTTGGGAGGGGTGCTAATCTATTTTTGTCGGGATGAGCTGCGTGTGTTGTGCAGAGGCACAGCACGGGCACGGCGAAGCGAGGGATGATCTCCACTTCCTGCGTGGTCAATAAACGGTGACTCGACTAACAAGCCTGTGAGGCCAATTTGATTTAGTGTTCCAACTCAATTATCCCAATGTTGTCCGCACAGCCATTTTGATCCCATTAGTCATGGACTAAAAGGGCCCGCCTCGCTTTCTCCCGCGCTCTTTTTTTTTTTTTTCCCCCACCTCAAAGGAGCGTTACCGTGGAGATCATAGAGATCAGTGGCTTGAAAAGCACGATTTTTCAAAGCAATAAGAAAGCCGATTTAGCTATTGATCTTAAAGTAAAGATAATGTGCTAAACAGGATCTCGGAAAATCTCACAAAACTTCCGTGCATCTAAAAGATGCAAATGTAACGAATTGTATTAATTCATTCTCACAAAACTTGAATTTATCTCATTTTCATTTCAATTTATGCCACATGACTAGCCAAAGAAGCCAGGTTAGTATAAACAAGCAGACAGATATACCGTATATTCCGGACAATAAATCACAGTTTTTTTTTTTTTTATAGTTTAGCCAGGGGTTCGACTTATTCTCCAAAGTGACTTGTATGTGAAATTATTACCACATTATTACATACATACATCCGTTTTTCGAGTCGCTTATCGGTTATTTTCACACTGACAACCATAAGAGGGCGCTCTAGGCCCGTGTATCGGATGACGGATGGAGAGCACAGCTTCCGGGTGAATCCGCCATGCAACTTTCGGGGAAGTCACTGGATGGTTCGGCAAAGTATGGGTTTCCGTGACAACCAAAAGCATCCTGTCAAGATGCAAGACTGGAATAGGCTAGTTGTAAATGTAACCGTTCTCAGTTGTGTCACATAACGTAAGCATACCGTTCAGCCTGTTGTTGCCTCTATTCTATTTTTATTTTAAATAACGTCTGAACTTGGTGTTGGATTTTATCAGATACATTTCCCCCAAATATACTCCAGTGTGACAAATATATATATTTTTTTTCCTACTTTTTTATGCATTTTATGGCTGGTGCGACTTGTGCTCTGGAGCGACTTGTAGTCCGGAAAATATGTTACTGTACAATGTCCCACGAGTATCTCAGTGTATCGCAGAGGATAAATAATCGATGATAGTGAGTAGCGCTACATCGAAATGTGTTGCTGCTCTGTTTTGTATATTATATGCACCGTATACTGGGAGTCAAATTGAACACTTTGAAGCCTCGTTTCGGAAGAATTCTTCACTATTTTCCAAAGTGACGCATAGTGAAGAGACTTCAGCTGAATTTACTGCCACCATACAGCGCTTGTATCTTAAGTTTGTGCAAGTCAAAGCAAAAATTGGTCAAATTAATATTTGTGTCTCGAAAAACTCGTAAATTGGGACATCGCAAGGCATGACAGTTTCAGGAACTGGGTTCGTCGCCCGTTATGCAGGTATGACAATTGTGTTAAAAAGTTACTTAAAGGAGACATGATGGAAAACTTTTCAATTGCTTGTATACAAATGCTTATAAACGTATACCGACCCACTCATTAAGTGTGATAATAAACAACCATGTCAATCATTTGTCTTCAGAGTATTTGTGAAAATGTATCGCTGTTCTGTAAACATGGAACAATGGGGTTCATTTACATATTAACTGTCTCCACACAGCATTTGTACACCTTTGTCTTGCAAGCTATTAGGGTGAAGATACAGCGTGAAATCTGCTGATGGAATATACTTTCTGAAACGCTATTACACAGAAATATCTACGTCGGGGGAGCAATGACAATGCTATAATGTCAAAACCAAAAGGTAAGCAGGGCTGAATTTATGAATTTTTTAGGGGGAATGCACAGATTCACATTTGCAAACTCTGTTGGCTACTGATTAACAGAATAAACTTGATTGGTTGTTAAAGTTGTGTCGACGTTGTGTAGTTATTTGTATTTCCCATCCATGCACCACAAAGGGGAGCTTATGAAGTTCTTTTGTTTTGTTTTTTAATGCTGCTTCTTAGTTAGACTCTTATTTCCGACAAATTTCCAGAAAATTTCCAAGGAAAGTTCAATTTCCTTAAAATAACAAACACAACTCGATAACGGTACTTGGGTTTTCCTTTTCTGAGCTGTTCCGACGATTCTGAGAAAAAATCCAATGGAACAAACGAGGACTCGATTTGAACCCGAGCTAAGCGAATGGAGCCAGTCGGCTCGCTTATGAGGTTGTGAAGATTGTGTTACCAGGTTGACAGAAGCGCAACTGATAGCCCGCGCCAGATGGTGCATCCAGACACATGTCGGCAAAAAAAATCAATGTGAAGCATCTCGGCCTGCGTCTTGGGAGAACGATGGTGCACGAGAAGCGGCGGGACGGGTACGAGAAATCGGTCCCGCTCGCATCCATCACAGCCAGCCGGGCGTCTGCATCTAATCAGATTTCCGCTGAGTGCCCCGCCAAAACTTGATTAAAGACTGAACTATTGGCATTTTACTAGTTTTCCGCGTCACTTAACCAGCCTCTCGCCACCTGCCCTCGTAAAAGTATCCCCCGCCATCCCTTGCTATAATGCTTATTTATGTGTTTACAGACTGTGATCCATTAAGGAAGCCCGATCTCTCTCCCTCTCGCTCTCTACCCGGCAATTTCGATTCCATAAACGGACGTGGCCTCAGGGAAAAGGCATGGGAGGGGGTGTAGAAACCCTGTTCTGAACTTCCATTCGTCTGTTATCCCCCCCCCCTTGTTCTTCTGTCCAGCTCCATTAATATATTGACTCCTCATATACTCTATTGCAGTGCTTTCAAGTTGGAAAAATTCTTTCCAGAGTCAAAATGGTCGATATTGTCAAAAATGTATTAACTCAAGAGGCAACGATATTCCGAATACTGTAATGTGAATCAATTAAAAAGACCAGGGATCAGGCAAAACTGTACGTGGATTGAAAGTTCAATTAGTTCCATGATTCAATATGGAACTCAGTTTGTTCCTGTCCAAATAAATAATCCACATTGAAATTCATTCAAATTCCATTAATCTGTTCCGGCCCTCCTCCCCTCAAATAGATGAAAGAAAATGTTACGTTATGTTGTATGGGCAGCACGATGGAAAATTGGTCAAAGGATCAGCCTCATAGTTGTGAAGACTCTGGTTCAACCCCCCCCCCCGTGTGGATTTTGCATGTACTCCCCGTGCCTTTGCGGGTTTTTTCCGGGCACTCTGCTTTCATCCCACATTCCAATAACATGCATTAATTAGAGATTCTAAATTGCCCTTAGGGGTGATTGTGAGTGTGACTGGTTGTCTGTCTCTGCCCCGCCTCCTGCCCGAAGACAGCTGGGATAGGCTCCAGCACTTCTACTACCATTGTGCGGAAAAGCACCTCAGATAATGGATGGATGTTGTATGTTTATTGTATATTGACTAGAACTGTTCTGTATTCTATTAAAAACATCTCATAAATCAATGCACCGCTGGATTGGATTTTTGAATACAGACCAAATAGCCACGTCAATTACAGATGAGGTAATGAGTGTAAAATTATGTATTCTAATATTTCCACGTCTTATTGCAAATTTTCTTTTACAACCCTCATTATTTCAGAGAAAAAAAGATATAAAAGGGCAGCCCAAAGGGAAACACAAAACACACAGGCAGAACGAATCCTTTTCATCCACTGAGGATGATGTTTGAACTCCACAATTTGACCCATTATTGGTCGTACTCCAGATTGTACATTTGCTGTGTTGAAAATGCTTAAATTAGCACGTCGTATCCCATTTTAATTCCAGGTTGTGGGCTTTGGATTCACTCAGGCAGAACGAGTTCAATTTTAGAGAAAAGGACAACTTATTAGCCGTTGAGAGGAGAACCAAAGGCAAGATATTGGAGTATTTTGCGAGTAATGCGGTGTATCTGTCGGACAATTACAATAATGATGACGTTCATTCCGCCGTAAGAGCAGATGGCAGGTAATCGGCGTTTCATCGTGTTATTAAATGGAGCGAGGAAAGAGCGAGCCCTTTTTTTTTGTCCGTCTGTCTAATAGGAACAGCTGGAAGTGTCTTTAAAATGGCCAAAAAACTGACGATCTGTCCTCAAACTGGAGCGTAAAAATCAAGCATGGCTTGAGACTTTACTGGGATCCATTTTACACTGGCAAACATAAGCACCATTTCAGGTACCTGGTCAGTGGGTGTTCCTTGCGCCTCGAGTCAATACCAAGTGATGACGTAACCTGATGCTTCTCCTTCATTGGGAAAGAAATGTTAGCCTTCTCTGCTGCTGTTGCTTAACTCTGAATGTTACAGTTCAGCATTTGCATTCCACAGTCTCCACTTAGCCGCCATGCTGTTTTTCAGGCTGCCCACTGTTTCCTCTTTGTGACGTTGATGAAAGAAAAACCCGCTATGCTGAATGCTTGTTGCTAGCTCCCAACTTCAAGTTCCCTCCCGCTCAAAATGGCCTGCTTGTGTTTTGCTTCTGGTGACTCCTTGAGCTAGCCAGAGACATTTTATCTAGTTTGGAGATTTTGTGGTGGATGGTGGGAAAAACTCTGAGGCTAAAACAGTCGCCAAGTAGCGGACGACATTAGTTCTGGACACTGCACTTGTTTGCAACGCTAAATTTGTTGATGTGCAACCCATTTCATGGTTTACACTGGTACTATTTTACTTTTCAGAGGCTTATTATATCATCCATCCATCGATTTTTCAAGCTGCCTATCCTCACAAGGGTTACAATTGTGCTGGAGCCCATCCTAGCTAACTTCGGACGGAAGGCTGACTACACCCTGAATTGGTCACCAGTTAGTCACAGGGCACATGCCCATTCTATTACAAGTTCCAAAAAAGATTTTGTGCAGCCTCTGCTGTCAATTTACTTCACATTTCCCACTTTGCTGCAACACCTTCTTGTTGTCTTTGTTGTTGCCTTTGATAACATTTGTCAACAGGGAACCCATTTCGTTGTTCAGTGGTTCAGCCCGGTACTATTTTGACAGAATTTTGATTTCAAGGCGTGCTGCTGGCTACCAAATTTAATCTTTATATTTTCAAAATGGCTGATCATCATTTTGCTTTTGTCAGATAGCCAGTCATAGCTAACAAGCAATTATCATTCGAAATTCTGACCGGATATTTTTTTGGATTTGTGGCAGTGGATACTAAAATTACAGCGATGCCCCCCTAAAAATCCTGTTATTAATCTTGACAGTGGAGGACTGCCCGACCAACATGGAGGACACCAACAGTGACAGCTGCAGTCTCCCAGAGGTGGAACTTGTCAGACTGCAGTTTCAGGAGGTGTTTTTTTTTTTTTTTTTCCTCGAAGAAATAATAAGTCACAAGAAAAATCTGTCCTGATCTGGCAGTGCTCTTCTTTGTAAAATTGGCCTGATTCTTTAAGAAGGGTGGGCAAACTTTTGTGCTCACGTTTGATTTTTAAAACAGAAAAATGGGCTAGTTTGTCTATAAGGAGGAAAAAAGTTCAAATCAAAAATTAAAATCAGATTTCATTCTCATTTAAGCATTGAATTGGGCTTAATGAGGCGCGATATAAACAGCAGTCGATGTGTGCTGACTCCGATCTACATAAATTTGAATATGATTGGTTAATTCTGAGGGTGTCCATACTTGTGCAAACACATGACGTCAGATTATTCTCGCCACTCTAAAAGCTTTTTTTCTTTTCAATCGAGCGGTAGAAGCTCAATCAATTTATCGTAGTCTCATTTTCTAACAAGAAAACGCGTTCATGTAAACTTTAACGAAGAAGGCAAAAATGGAGACAGCATAGCAGAAGACGAGCGTTAGTATTTTTGTTTTTTTTTTTAAATGCAATTTTGAAAATAACTCATCTTAAATCCAAACAGAAACCGCTGCCTGATTTTGGATTATTAAAAAAAAAAGACAAGTGTTTATCAGGAAAATCACAACAACAGACGTGTGAAGAATTGTTTCATATTAGTCATATTAGTTATTATCACGACGACTCATCGAAAGTGACCTCGTTGAAGTAGAACGCAATTATTCCACAGCCAATTCAATCATCTGTCTGCCAGTGTGTTACTTTCGGCGCTGCAAAAGCAGATTTTCTCGAAGCAAACGTCAGGGCGATGGCGTTAATGCTCCTTGAAAGCGGAATAAGAACTCCCTTCTTCCACACTAATGGATACGAGCGGAGGATTGCGGCCTTTCTTGGCTCTGAGAACAAAGCCAAAGGAACCTCCCTTGGCTCCTGGCACCTACATTCTTTTTTTTCCCTCTCTCTCTCTCTCTCTCTCTCTCTCTCTCTCTCTCTCTCTCTCTCTCACTCTACCCGAAGACCAAGAGGGCGCACAGTAAAAACAGGACACCCCCAGAACCCCCGCGAGGACAATTCAAGCTGCGCTGACAATGTACATTTAAATTGTTTTGATTCTTTCTGGCTTAAAGCCACAATGGCATGAAAACCTCAAACAATTGCTCAATGAAGGGTCCTTTCATATCCATCCATCCATGGTCTTTGCTGCTTATCCTCACAAGGGTTGCGGAGGGTTACGAGCAGGAGAAAGGGCACACCCTGAACTGGCTGCCAGTCAATTGGGGAATTGCAGGGCACATCAAGACAAACTGGGTCACACCTTGGGTCAATTTAGAGTGTCCAATTAATGTTGCATGTTTTGGGGATGTGGGAGGAAACCGGAGTGCCCGGAGAAAACCCACGCATGCACGGGGAGATGCTGCAAACTCTACACATGCGGGTCGGGGATTGAACCCGGGACCTCAGAACTGTTAGGCCAACGTTTTACCAGCTGAGCCACCGTGCTCCGTCCAAGTCCTTTAATATTTGCTGCAATAATGTAGCTGTAAAAAAAAAAAGTCACAATATATTTTTTTTCATTTAATTTAATTTTAATTTGTATTTGTGATTACTTGATTCATTGTTAATCATTAAATACAGTCTCATATAATTAAATAAGTATTTGAGCAATTCCAAAAATGGTTGCCACTGAAATGGGGTAATCCCATTTTTGTAGTTTTGTATGTGTATAATTAGATTTAAAATTGTCAGAGACAGAAACTTGATTGTTTTCTTTTTTTTTTTTTTTGGAGAGAGAGAGACCTCCAGAAAGCAAATGGCATAGATTGGAGATAGAACGATAGAATGGCCCATTTACATTTTTGAAGGACAACTCGAATGAAACTCTGGGCACACTTTCGGGTGACAATGCACGGTCAGGCTGTAAAATGCAGTTGCTATGTGGCGTATGACACTCTCTGGAGGTGGATTTCCATTTTCATTGGGATCGTTCACGAAAGATAAGGCTGTTTTAAATACCCAGTGGGGATTTCTGCTAATATTATCCAACGTAGCTGATGATAGAAGCATTTCCTCGACGATTAAAGGCTTACAGCATCATATCATGTGAGGAGAGGTACGAGAAATGCACCCTATTGTTCTCTTCAGATTAAAAAAAAAAAAAAAAAAAAAAAAAAAAAAAAACACCCCCCCCCCGCCTGCTCATCACCTCCTTCATCCCCCTCACTGAGATGCAATCGTGAACTAGATTTCTGTTTGTCAGCCCCCCTGGCAGATGTTTTCCATTAGCCAGATATCCGCCTCCGCACAATTAAAGTCGACGGCCCACGCTCGGACGGCCCCGAGATGCTTTGGTGCATCTCGTGAGCCGTGCGTGGTCAAGGCGGAGCGAGATTGGAAATATTGAAACATCAAAATGATCAAAACCAAGATAATTACACGTCTATTTAAAATAAGTCTTGCGAAAGTCTGCTTAGCTTAATGCTAACTAATCATGCAAACAAATAGCACCTGTGAAGCGGTTTTATAACCCTTTAAGCAACGGACATTTGAAAAGAAATGGTGGCGCAAAACATATAGGGAGATAATATAACATTACTCAAGGCTATATATTTTTTTATCATCTGCAAAGAACTACTGATATTACTACGGTTTACTACGGAGTTTTGATTGACCCTAAGTGTATCTGGGCAAGGCACGCACACCAAAAGGAGCAGCACAATGTCTATTGAAATGAAGCACAAAAAGACTAAAATCAATTCATTTATGTTATTGCTGAAAAAATTTCTCTGAAGTACATTAGTTTTTTTGAAATACCAGCATTATTACAGAACAAGCCTTCAAGGTTTTGTACGCAGTTTAAAGTGACTATTCGTGGGATAGTCTGGGACAATGTCGATTGTACAAATGTTGCAGATGCTACTCAGGTACGAGAGGCTAGTATTGGTCAACAGCAGATGAGCATTTGGTGCTGAGTGGTCAGACTACCATCGAGTGCAGAAATAATCTGTAATATATCGTACTAATTGGCCCAGCTGAATGTGACAACAAAACTTGAGGCAGAAAAATTGGCAACACGAATTGTACATCCGCTCTTCAAAAATTTAATTGCAAGAGGGAAGAAGCTGCTAGAATGCCTGCTAGTTTTGGTTTGCATTGTTCGGGAGCAACTACCCGAGGGAAGAAGCTGCAATTGCTGGCCAGGATCTGGCGGGTTCGATAAGAGTCTGCCTGCTCTTGTTTTAGTCCGGGTAGCGTGCAAGTCCTCAAGGGCGGGTCGGGTGGTGCCGACAATCCGTTCAGCAGTTTTGATTGTACGACGCAGTCCGAGTTTGTCCTTATTTGTGGCAGCTTCAAATCAGACTGTGATGGAGGTACACAATCGTGATTCAATGACTGCAATGTAGAACGGCGTCAGCCGCTATCGTGGCAGGGTGTGCTCCCTCAGAAGCCGCAGGACGTACATCCTTTGCTGGGCTTTTTTGAGAATGGAGTTGACGTTTGTCTCCCACATCAGATTCTGTGAGACTGTAATTCCCAGGAACTTGCAGGTCTTGATGGCTGTCGAAGTGTTCAAGGATGAAATGCAGACCCATGTTGACTGCATCATCCGCCGAACTATTAGTTCGATAGGACATGTGACACACTTGAGGTGGTCCAGCACATGGCATGAAAAGGACTTCATGACCACAGATGTCAAGGCAACAGGCAATAGTCATTAAGACCTGAGATTGCAGGATTCTTCGGGACCAGGATCACGGTGGAGCATTTGAAGCAGGTTGGAACTTCACACAGTTCCAGAGACCTGCTGAAGATCTTTGTGAAGACTGATGCAAGTTTGTCTGTGGAGTGAAAGTGTCCTTTTCAAATCTGGAGTAAAAGCTGTTCAGTTCATCGGGTAACCTACTATCCAAAGGGTTGGATCGACTCTTGTAATTGGTTAGTGATTGCATGCCAGGCTGATTTGGAGTCATTGGCGGCAAATCTTTGCTGTATAATCTCTCTTGGATAAATGGAGTTCCATTTCATTGTCAAAAATCAAATCATCAGTTGGCCATTGATAACCTTTGCTAATGCCCCATTCAAGTTCTGATGATAAGCACTTCAGTAGACTCAGTCCAAAAACCAACAACGCTAGTACGACTGGGACTACGAGTAATAATAATAATAAAAAAAAACATTCCTCTTTGCTTGAATGAGTGATCTTACCAAGTCATCACTCATTCTATTTCCAGAAACAGCTCCCTGAGGAGTCACATCTTTCAGAATGCGCGCATTTTTTTTTTTTGTTTTGTTTGTTTTTATTTCCCCCAATGTGCCCCAGAGGCAGATGTTCCAGGGACAAGTTCGGCACTTTACTGCGCAGGAGCCGCTTCTTGCCCAGAAGCAGCCGAAGCTGCGAGAACGGCGCAAAACAATTTGGAGTCGTATTTTTCAAGAAACCGCAAGCTGCTCGAGAACCATCTCGACGTTATTGAGTCGAGACATTTGTCTGTCCTCGTATCAATCAGACTAACAGAAACATTCCGTGCACATCAACTCTGTACGGTTAGACTAAGTCAAACATTGTTTTTGGCTGCTAATACTTATTCCTTAACCTTATTAACATTTTTCAATTTCCAGACATCATGTTCCATTACATATATCAGTTAAAATACACGCTTGAATTCAGTGGTTGAACTGAATTGTGGTCACCGGGAAAAATAAACGCTTCCCTAAAATAGACAAAGTAGGACGTATAATCACATCGTTTCACAGATGCGTGAACGTTAAATAATCATCTGCTGAGCCTGTTTTAAACTGGTTGCTAACCAAAACAGCAGCCCCTACAATAAACAGTTTCTCACATTGAGCGAGCCTTGTGGAGTTTGCATGTTCTCCCCGTGCCTGCGTGGGTTTTCTCCGGGCACTCCGGTTTCCTCCCACATCCGCAAAACATGCAACATTAATTGGACACTCTAAATTGCCCATAGGTGTGACTGGGATAGGCTCCAGCTCCCCGTGACCCTCGTGGGGATAAGTGGCTAAGAAAATGGATGGATGGATGGATGGAAATTGGACCACTGTTGCTAACCAAAACAGTAGCATCTAGCCAAGCAATTTTTTCCCTGGTGATGCCGGAATGCGGTCACTCAATGTTGTGTGTTGTCAGTTCTTTCACTGCTTTTGTTTTCATTTTGTTTCAAAATCCCACAGTCACTTGTTACAAATTGTCACGTTGCGCAAATATTTAAACCGTGAAGCCCGCATTCCCCCCAAAAAATGCATTTGTACAACTAAAGCCGAGGGCTAATCTTGCCTCTGTTCTTTTTCCACTTACTGATCTCTTTATTGTTGCTACTCTTTGTGACCGAGCCGTTTAAAAAAAAAAAAAAAAAAAAATCATATTTGTGTGATCTGTGCAAAGCCTTTGCCTCGCCTTACACAGGAACAATTTGCTCTTTTTTTCCTTCGCCAGTACACGATGACAACAAGCAGATTAGACTGGGAAAAGGGTATTTATCCCCTGCGGGCCCTCGCAATGAAATATTAGGCCAAAGTGGTTTTCTAGTTTATCATCATCATAATGTTACATAACATTTACTCTTCAGCGTATGTGATTAAAAAAGAAGGCCACTTGCCACTGTTCACAACACAGACATTCCAATGGTGGCATAATTTGGAATTGGGCCACGTTTTTCCAAAATGAAGACATATTTTAAACAGATGTGGAGATAGTTTTAAAATTGTTTTTGATCAAATGTATCCAGTGTTTAAAATATATAATAGAATAAAAAAAAAACAAGGGCACCAAAACTGTTGTTCTCTGTATCACATCACATTTTTCATCGTCTTAAAAGACTAATATTTCACTATGGGCACGGTGGTGCAGCTGTTTAGAGCGTTGGCCTCACAGTTCTGAGGACTGGGGTTCAAATCCCGGACCCACCTGTGTGGAGTTTGCATGTTCTCCCCGTGCCTGCATGGGTTTTCTCTGGGCACTCCGGTTTCCCCCCCACATCCCAAAAACATGCATTGATTGGAGACTCTAAATTGGCCATAGGTGTGATTGTGAGTGCGACTGTTATCTGTCTCCAGTGCCCTTAGGGCGTACCCTGCCTCCGGCCTGAACACAGCTGGGATAAGCTCCCGCACTCCCGCAACCCTTGTGAGGATAAGCGGTTCAGAAAATAGATGGATGGATGCTTTAGTATGGTTATTTAAATAATATATATAAAAATGTTACTCAAAGCTTTACACTTGAAGGTTTAATGATGGCTCCAGACGGGAACAGATTATTTTTGATATTTTCTGATGGGAATAAGCAAAGGTGAGGTCCTCGAAGAAACACAACTGATACCCATTTTGAAGCAGGTACGTGAGAATGTGGTTCTTGTGGGTGGGCCAAAGGCGCACCGAGTACATCCGAGGGCTTCGGGAACTTCAACAACATCATGATAGCGTGTGTTGTTTTGACGGGCAGCTGGGGACGTGGGTGCCATTTTGGCCGTATTGAAAGTAATCTCGGGCGGGGGGGTGACTGTGGAAACAAGTTAGCATTGAAGTCGACCGGCTGCGCTACGACAAATGGCTATTTTGGAGGGATCGTTCATTCATTCACATCTGTTCTAATAGGGCCAGAACGTGCGAAAATTGTGCGGGACTGCGGGTAAACAATTTCATCGCTCACTTTTTGCCAGGTTCAGTGATTGGACTGAACCCCAACCACGGCAGGATGGTAAGGCTGCGGCGACCCCCCGCCTCGGCCCCTCAGGCTTTCCACCTTGCGAATGAATCTCTTGATTGATATGTCACGCCTAAAAGCCGTACATGGATTTAAGGCCTCCAGCGCTAGCAGTCACGCTGCTGCAACAGCATGTGCATATGTCCTTTGAAAATTGGGTAATAATAGAATTTTGACACTATTGATATTTCAATCCAATAGCCATCCATCCATTTTCTTCACCGCTTATCCTCACAAGGATCACGCGGAGTGCTGGAGCCTATTCCAGCTCTCAACTACACTCTGAACTGGTTGCCAGCCAATCGCAGGCCACATCGAGACAAACAGCCGCACTCACAAATTACACCTAGAGTGTCCAATTAATGTTGCATGGTTTGGGATGTGGGAGGAAAACAAAGTGCCCCAGAGAAAACCCACGCACACGGGGGGAGAACATGCAGACTCCACACAGGGGAGTCCGGGTTTGAACCTGGGACCTCAGAACGGTGGGGCCGCCTCAATACAATATATATGTCATATTTTATCTGAGAAATGTAAGGGAATAAAGTCGGCTTTTTTTAACCTACACAATTTTGAGTGGTTCGTGGTAGTTTTAATCTTATCTGTGGGGGATTTATGATATTCTATTTATGTTCTATGTACGCATGTTACGGTAGGTAGTCTGCGCAACATTTTGGGTATTTACGGTGTGTGCGTGTTTATGTATACAGTATATATATACACATATGTATATATACACACATATATATATATATACATACAATAAATACACACACATGCACACACACCAAATATGCAGTACATATATATAGTCGTATACAATAAAGCAGAAAGAACAAACAAATTCAATCTCAAATAGCCCTTTTTACTTTTTATTAATCAATCCACTACCAGCTTCTAATGGCAGAATGCCAAAGTGTGTGGCTGTTGTTGTTTTATTGTTTTATCTCTCACTCTCTCGCTATCCTTCCAGTCGTTTGATACGCTTCCTGAAAAGAAAAGCGCCAGCCCCGCACCGCCGGCCTGTGTAATTACGACTACACAACGGCGACAGCATTTGGCAGCTGGTGCGCGTCGCCAAGCTGAGAGGTCGCCAACGCGGTGGAGGAAAGAAGTACTTTGATCAAGAAAAAAAACTTTCTTGCTTTTTTTGGTCCAATTTAATCAATCAGAAGCACTCAAATACGATCTGAACCCCTCACCCCCCCCCCCAGCAAATAAATAAACAAACACTCATCACGGGTAGACAGTCAGAATTAAGTCAGTTACAAGGCTAACGAAGTTGGAAACGAGTGGAGGATTTGAACCAAAGAGGAACGCGATCTAGCATGGCAAAAATATTTGTAATGTGGAAAATAAAAATACCCGGAATCAAGGTTGAACTGTTAACCAAAAGTGGAATAAGCAGTTGTGGAGGACTGCTTCGTATTTGTCCTTCAAATTTCTTATTTAGAAGGCTGCTTCATGCTTCTAAAAGGATCTTGTTAAGATTACAAGATTGCACCGTTTCAATTCAGTTCACAAAATTGAAAACAACTATTGAGCAATGCTTTGTTTCGGTCTTTTCGCCTTATTGTTGTGACCGAAATTTCATTTAACTACCCATAGTGGGCCAATGTATTTAGGAAACAGTTCCACATAATCTTAAATCAGGAAAAAAAAATAGTTCAATTACACAAAAAAAGAAAAATTTGGGGAGATTCGGAGGTTTTGCTCCATTTTTGCTCAATTTCTTTAGTTAATTGTTAACGTCCTGGTTTACCGAGAAGAATGTAAGATTAATTATTCTTATATAAAAGAAGGCAGCTATACCATTTTTGATTGTGAAAACAAGACATATAGAATTTATTTTCCCGTTTCTATAATAGTAGGATAACAAATGTTTGTTCAATATCGTTACTTTTAATACGCACAACAGACGATATGTGTGTATTCCACCTGATAACAGTATCAACCCACGCAGTTTTTTTAAAATCTCCCTATCATTGTTGTCTGTCCTTTATTTTTGTTCCTCCCCCCCCCCTCCCCCGATTCTTCATTTTTAAGCACTCTAAAACCAGAACCGCCTGCAATGGAATTGTTTTGATGTAATTCTCCTACAATGAAACCCTATAAATCACATCGGCATTAGGACTGCAAAGGAGTTGGTGAGGAATACTGCATTCCAGGGGCAGCAAATTAAAAAAAGTCTCATGAACCTTAAACACGAATAATATTATATAATAAAAATAAAGTAATGATTAAAAAATTCTGATGGTCATTTTTCGTTTTTACTGGTGTGGCGTTGAGATGAAAATTCCTTTCATGTGGTCCTAACGTACCGAGCGCGATAAATTCTGAGCTGACATTCTGATGGAGCACGTGGGCACTTGATACTCCCCGAGCCCCCGGACCCACAAAACCCTGGGATGGGTGGGCTGAGCGGGCCTACACACAGTGGCGGACAGCCGGCAGCAGGCAAAAAATAAATAAATATATATATATATATATATATATATATATATATATATATTTTTTTTTTTTTTTTTTTTTTTAATGAAAAGAAGAAAGTGGGTGGGGGTCGGCGTGTGGCTTGGACGCCTTCCAAAACGCCTCTGCAACTTAATGGCAACCAGATTCGTGAATGGAAAACAAAAAGTGAGGAAGCTTATAAAATTTACGAGGTCCTAAGAAGGTGAGAGTGTGAGTGAACGTGTTTATTATGTGCGACGCTGTCACTGGGAGGTCTACGAGGGAGATATGACCCCGCGCTAGCTGTCACTTTTTACTCTCACAGTGAAAAGATACGACTGCTTTGTGCACTCTTTAAATTAAGTGTTACACCAGCCAATTGACTAATACATCCTAGATCCCAAACTTTATCGTGCCATATGCCATATTTTACTATGTGCCATACTTCTACTCCATATTATGACGGGAAACTAATTAGTTAACAGTTTATTAGTGGAAGCCCTGCACATGTTTCTCTTCAATGAAGCAGCTCTCCCATCTTATGTCCCAACGCGTAGCATGTTGGAAGACAGGCTACAGGTTCTGTTACATTATTTCTTTTTGCTTATGGCTTGATTCATAAAGGGATAAACAAGTAACCGGCATCACCGATCTTATTGTGGTCAAATATCTCCACATGCATGCACATCGAAAAGTACCCCCGTATTCTGGAATGCGACGCATGTTATAAAGTGTCAGAACATTTGTAGGTGTTGTGATGAGAGCAAAGTTCTCAACGTCACACAATTGTTGAACTCGACACAATGTTTTAGTCGCAGAGATGGAGCTTAATTTTAAGCTGCCAGTCCTGCGGTCCCACTGGAATGAACATTTTAAGACAAGTGGTGAAAAGACGAGCCAAAACAATTGAGGCTAGCTGCTATTCTCATCCGCCACCTGCTTAACCTTAAGACCAACCGTACCCAGGGACCTCCGCGGATACCTAAAGACTGCATTGCCTTGTTGATAGGACATAGTCCAGCGACGGGAGTATAGGTGAAAGGCTTCTTTACATTGGCTGACTGGAAGGTGAAATGCCAAAAACGGGATTAGCAATTAGTCAACTTCAAGCTTTAAAAGTTGACACAAATTGCAAAATTGAGCACCAAATCCACACAACCGATACAAGGAAGTGCATGGACTGGAAACATCTCGACTGAGAAAACTCTTTAGCTGTTGCGGAGGGGCTAAATTTAACCTGGGTTGTTAGCGGAGGGTACAGCGAGAATTCGCTGCATGTAGGTATTTGCTCTGTTGAGTGGCAGCAATGGTAAGCCATTTATTTTGAAAGCTATATTGAAAGATGAGTTTGAAATCACGTCATCCATCCATCCATCAATTTTCTTTGCCGCTTATCCTCACGAGGGTCGCGGGGAGAGCTGGTGCCTATCCCAGCTGTCAACAGGCAGGAGGCGGGGCACACCCTAACTGGTTGCCACCCAATCGCAGGGCACAAAGAGACAAACAGCCGCACTCACAATCACACCTAGGGGCAATTTAGAGTCTCCAATTAAAGTCACATGTTTTTGGGATGTAGGAGGAAACCGGAGTGGCCGAAGAAAACCCACGCAGGCATGGGGAGAACATGCAAACTCCACACAGGTGGGGCCGGGATGGAACCCAGGACCTCAGAACTGTGAGGGCAGCGCTTTACCACCTGAGTCGGTCCCTATCCCACTATTGTAGATGAAATACATAAATGACCGAATAATACACGGCACCGTGGTGGACAAATGTTCAATATTTTTCCCCCAGGCTAGGTGGCATGAATTCAGCCACAGTTTAGCTCAATGGATTTAATTTGAGTAATTTTCGCCCATCCATATTTGTCATTTCATCAATAAGCAAGAAAAAAATGTCCCAACTTTTTCAAAATGGATGCAAGTTTTCACACTTTGAGCTTTCAATAACTGTAATAAGCGCACCAAACACGAAGGCCACCTGAACAAAACCGACCTGTCTCCCCAGAAAATGAAAATAACTCGTGCTAAAAACGCAATAAAAAAAAAATCAGTTACCAGGGCAACAAAAGGAGAGCGGGAGCATTTCGTTTGCGTAATGAAAATGAATATGTGCAAACTCATCTGTGTTTTCGTTAATGAACAATACGAGTGTTGGATGCTGTCCTCACAGTCTTGCAGGTTTGTTCCATGGAAGCTCAAATACTCCTAGCCCAACTCCAAACGTTCCAACAGAACTGACTTTATGCCCCAAAACAGTGTTTCTCAAGCTCGAGGGTCCACGAAATACAATCATTTTTAATAAATTATGTATTTACGACCGCTGCTCCGCCACACTCTTTTTCCTAGTTTACCTTACACCCACCGAGGGGTCAGACGTACACTCATAATTACAAATGTTACAGTATTTACGCAGCCCATCAATGTGGTTTATGATGACAGCACCCAACACCGGTACTTTAGTTGGCAAAACGGTCTGGGCAACGTAGAGCAAAGATGGGCTAGACATGCTGCTTATGTTTACTTATGATATTAATGGAGAAAATTAAAAAAGAAATGCTATTTTTTAGGATGCAATGATTGTCGGAGTATGTGAATAATCAAAGAAAAAGTAATTAAACTGGACGAGATTTTCCCTTTTGGATGAGAAGGTGTGTAATTTTAAAATTCCACCTTGGCACAGCGTGATCCAGGATGAAAGCATAGACAATATAGTGCTAATTCTGTATTTTAAATATAGGAGGCAACATAACATAACATAACAACATAACATTAATCTTAAAACGGTTTGTGAGCCCCCATCGTCAGTAACTCGCGAGAGGCTGGGTGCTTGAAAAGTAGATCTTGGGGTAAAAAAGTCTGGGCACCCCTGTTCTACAAGATGCCCTGCAGGGGGCCTTCAAGATCAGTAAAAAGGTATTTGCGTCCCTCCAAAAGCCAGGTAAGAAAACTTAACAATAAAAATTCCTGGAGAAGCTAATGAAGAGTTCCGTGTATCTTTGAGACAAACAGTGTGGGCCAAATTAGTTCCTTTTTTTGCATATTCTCAGAAGTCTTTTTGCGGATAAGTACTCACCTGTCGAGAAGGATGTGAGAAGAATCCACCGGACCGAAAAGAGAAAGAAAAAAAAGAGAAATTAGTTCAAAACTAAGCAAAAAAAGTCCAATAGAAAACAATCAAAACACATTCAAGACTCCTCTCGGACGACCTTTCAACGAAATCTGAAATGTGTCGCTCTTTAGGGCTGTTTACCCTCGACGCGGCAGATCATGATTACGCATAATGCCAACAAAGGGCACGCCGGTCAGAATATTAAAATGGTGGCGCTTGTTGGAAAAAAAAAAAAAAGCAGCTTCGGAAGGTTGCGCCGTCGCTTAAATCTACCGCGGCATTGTTTGCTTTTTTAATTTGAGTCAGCTTAACGGATTAGCGCCTGTCTCGGGTTACATCGCAACCTTTCGTCAGAGAGATAGTGCTATAATCGCTGGCGGCGAGATACAGCAGACTCATTTGCATGACGGCGCGCCGTTTACGTCTTTGAAAGGTCAGCCTTCCTCCGTGCCGGTAAATGAAATCGGTACAAATGAGTGGAGAAAAGGGGGTCGCACTTGGACACTAATCATCAATGGGACTCTGAGGAGGTTTTTCCAATAAACTCCTTGGGAGGATGCGACCAAAAGTGGGGAAATTCAGTTCAGCGAAAATGCACACTAAGTAAATTAGGCCAAATCTAGTCTTCCACATAATTATGAAAAAAAATAAAAGATAAATCAACAACTTGGTTATAAAGTACAGGGAGTCCTTGGGTTAAAACGGTCTCGACCTAAGACGTTTCGACTTTACAACGACCACCCCCCCCCCCGTCCGCCATTTTGTGCGGCTAATTCTTATTCGTGTTTGTGCGGCGGGAGTATCTTCGCATTTTTCGCCCCAAAGAAGAAAGCTGTGTCTTTTAGCGACGCTTCTGCAGCCAAAACAAAATCCATGTCCATGGAAACGAAGCTCAAGATCATAAAACGATTGGAGAAAGGAGAGAGACCAACACCACCAAGGCTTCAATCGGTCAACCGTGGTGGCAATTATTAAAGACAAAACCCGTATCTTAGCGCTTGTGAAGGGTTCCGTTCCTCTGTTGGATGCAAAAATCACAAAATTATTTGATACTTGTCGAGATGAAGAGGCTTGAGGACCAGGTTCAGCCTCCCCTTCTTCTTCTCCATCCACCTCTCAGCAGTAATGCTAAGTACATCATCTTGTTTAGTTCAAAGTATTTGTTTTTATACATTTTTATGTAAATTCTGACGTTAATGGTGTAATCCGATTTAAGTCAAAATGGGAATTAAGTCGCGACTCTCGGGACGAATCTCAGTTGTAGACTGAGGTCTCCCTGTAGTCACATCATACTTTTAATGCTAATTCAAGGCCCAAAATCTATTTACTGATCATGACATGTTTTAAATAAGAGCCTATATTAAATACTGCCTTAACATCTCTCTCTTCCCATGAACTTGTTATTCCATGAATGGTATCAGCCAGCATCTCATTTGAGGATGCATTAATTGCTTATCAGGTGTATTGTTGAAAGGGATTCATTGGTGCCTTGTTTACTCTTTCCCCTTAGGAAATTAATCACAATGCCCTGAATTTGTTCCAGCAAAACAAACTTTTTTTCTTTTTTTTTTTAAATTCAATTCGATGGACATTGTGCTGCTCCTGGTGTGACTGCCTTAATCATCTGATGAGCTAGCTTCAGAGCCCAGACAAATGGATATGGATGAATGGGGGACGGTATGGTGTCAATCGTGAGAATTATTCCACTTTGGAAGGTATGGTTCTCTGTACAATGGCAGGAAAGGATGAGTCAGAGACTACACATAATTCGCAAAGGTAATTTTGACATTGTCAAGCTCCATAAATACTAGTCCAGAACATCAATCCAACAGTTCGAGCTTCTTGAATATACTTTCCATTATTTCCTATGGGAAATTCTGGATGGTTAATGGAGGACTGAATTGTCCCAAAAATGTGAATACGAGAGTGAAGGGTTGTTTGTCTCTCTGTCCCCTTTGATTGTCTCGCCATCTTTTCCTGATGTGATCATTTTCTCTTGCCAAAACTCAAATAGGCTCAGCTGAAGCTCGCCTGCAACCTTCACGAGGACAAGGGGTATTGAAAATGGATGACTTAATGGGGGCTGGAAAATTTGAAAGTCAATCAGTGTCACGGAACACATTGCGTTCCATTTTGTAACTCGCCCTGCATTAGCAGAACAATTTCAGCTTGTCAAAGTTTTTCTTAAAAAAAATAATAAAATACTGAAGCACGTTCTTGAGCAGCTTTCTAAGCCGTTTTATTCTTCCTGATAAAAGTAGCGGAAAAGAAACTAATGTGGAGGTCAAATTAATAATCTACCTACGCTCCCACAGTGGTAATCACCTCAAGCCTCGCGGGTGCTCAAGAAAACGAGGTCAGGTTAAGGGGAGGGAAAAGTGTGGAGCAGAAAGTGGTGTCGGAGAAGAAAGGTAAGGTGTGGGGGGTGAAAAAAAGTTTTGGCTTGAATATAAAGAAAAAAAAATTAAAGAATGCAAATCAGGCGGGCAGCACGTTCAGCCTCTGAAGTGCTGCCAGCGGGATTCGCAGCACAAGCCAATTGTGGGGTATTGTATAAATGTTTTCTTCCTGTAAACCACTGTTGCTTCTAGACCAGAAAGAAGTCTTTTTGGCTCGGTTGCCATGGTGGCACCAGAGATGACCGGGCATGGCTGGAAGGACACAGGCCAAGATAACTTGCTTTAAGTCGCCGTGAAAAGTATGTAGACTGTAAACTTTTGACAACAAAAGAACCGGGGCCTTGGCACCAAATGGTTGCTCGTCAAGGTGGCGCCGTGACTTATATAAACCACGTTTCCACCAAGCGGTACAGCTCAGTTTACGATGGAACGGTAGATGGCAGCGGCAACGGGAATAGGTTCATCCAAGCAGTACAAGAAGTTTCTTGTGCTAGCTTGTTGCCGTACGCGTGCCGGTTGCGAGGTTTTAAAAGGTGACCATATGGACTCGGGAACTAATTATTCCAAATCTTCAAATCTTAATGAACAGTTCTTCTCAGATTGTGGTCGGATTTCGAGAGGCAGCGTATAAAGGTAAATGTGGGCTAATGGAGAAGATTAAAGTCATTTTTACAATACGTAGTAAATTATGCTAAATCAAATTTTCACACGGACGTGTCAATATTAAATGTTTTTTATTTAAAGGGCTACAGTCATGAAATTGATCATTTTTGGTATATTATTAATGAAAAACCCACAGCCAATATGGTCCAAAGCATTTTTTTTTTTTTTTAACCACAAAACATGATTTTGACGTATACAGCTTTTTGTAACTCCCGCCATGAAAATCCTCTCGAGGGATTTGTTTTCGAGAAGAACCAGGAAGTGACGTAAAGGACAGCGGCGCCCCCAAGTGGAGTCGTTTGTTTCCATTAGTTTTACCTCCGGGAAGGTAGCTCGTTGTTCCTTCGTTTTAGCCAAAATGCCGGCTCATTGCATTGCTGGACATTGCTTGAACACTCGGGAGAATGGATTTAGCCTTCATAAGTTTGCAAGAGACCCGGTTCGTTGTGAAAAATGGATTGCACGGGTGCAGAGGACGAGAGCTTCGTGGGTTTCAAATAACAAATAGGTGTGTATACAGCTACTAAAAAAAATAGTTTGGGGCGGACCACGTAATCTGTCTCTATACCGTAACAAAAGATCCGCGTACGAAATATGTCGATGTGTGCATCGGATGGGGTCAGGCTGCTGCGCGGACGGTGGCGAATCTGAAGAACCCAGCGGAGAATACCTCACTCAGCCGCATGCGCGCAGCAATGCGCCCCGGCTCAAGTACTGCGGCGGCTTTGAACATCCCCTAAAAGCAGCACAGCTCGGCTCCATTAAATGCCACCAAGGCGCCAAAAATCAGCCACACCGGCGGTCACGGCTTCTCCGAAGTCTGCGCGTCGGGCTTTGTGGACGGGGGCGGCTCTGAAGAACCCAGCCGAGAATGCC
Organism: Syngnathoides biaculeatus; assembly: GCF_019802595.1. NCBI lineage: Eukaryota > Metazoa > Chordata > Actinopteri > Syngnathiformes > Syngnathidae > Syngnathoides > Syngnathoides biaculeatus. Next base: position 13,572,736 of record NC_084657.1, read on the forward strand.
TCACTCAGCCGCGTGTGCATGGTGAAGCACCCCGGCTCGACTGTGTTGTTCATTGCATACTGCGGCGTCTATGAACACCCCCTCTGAAGCAGGACGGCTCGGCTCTGTCATAAGCCACGGCGGCCGGCTGCGATGAGCCACGATGGCTGGACGTGGATCGGACGGGGATGCGTTTTGGCCGTGATCGCATATCATCTGAATATGGCTCGAAACAAGTGTAATATTGCCCCGAGGGCTCGAAAAAATTGTGTAATATTGCCCCGGTAACTTCACTCGGTTGTGTGGTGTTGTCCTTTTTGAAAAGAGCTTCCGTCTCAGAAGGGGCGCGTTCGTCTCCCATAGTTAGGGTGCACCGCATGTTTTCATTGGCGAATGTCCGGGTGACGTCACGGACGGAGGATGCAGCCAATATTGCGACTACTTGGATATCGTAGAATGACACTTCTGCAACTTTGCGCATGGATGACGCACTCTCCGCTCATGTTTATTTTTGTTGAATAGACATTCAAGTGAATAGTGTTATATGTATTTTTCATTACAATATCTATTTTAGAATGTTTATTGGGATGACATTTGGGGTTTAAAAATATTGTGAGAATAGTGAGTCTTTAAACCTGCGGTAGCAAGTGTTGTTCATCACACATGTGTTTTGGTTGAACTTCAACATTCAGTAGGTTGGAAGGAAAACACTTAATACCTAGGACAAAGCAAGCAATGCTACACAACACAATATTATACAGTAACACCAAGGACAAACTAACCACGTGACTGTTGTGAGCGTAGCAGTACTTCGAATTCAACATAAACAGGCTTATACAAGGGTGGACACGGGATACAAACAAAACCAGAAAACCAGGTCTCAGACGTCAGGAATACTTGAGGAAAAAATAAATAAAAGACGGCTCACGCTGCTTAAAAAAAAAAAAGCCCTACTTGGCATCTTTGTAGTCTTGTGAGTCAGACTCAATGAGTCTTTAAAATAAAAAAAAAATTACAAATTCTTACGTCAAACAGCCGACCACTGGGAGAGCAAAACGGCCGTATCAGAGACATTCTAAGCAGACTCCAGAGTTGCCTTCTTCAGAAATGGATGTGTCTCGGCGGTGAACGGACTAACAGACAAATGCTGTTGCCGTCAAACAAGCAGGAGGCTGCTCCAGAGTCTATTGTGCGTCTGCCAGTTTGCTTATGTCACTATATTCTCAGGCTTGTCCAGTGCTCATTAGAAAACACCCCATCGGAACAACGTGCTTCTACCCATTCTTGCGGATTTTCTGCACATTGACATCAGCTTTTAAAGTTTCTATTCATGCCAAGCTGCTATTCACACTAAGATGCTATTCACATCTTTGTTCATTACATATCTACGGGTGCACTTACCCGCATGACTTTTGAAAGTAGTCGATGCTAACGCTATGCGGCGTGTAAAGAATTGAACACAAACAATGCAGCAACACTTGTAGACAAACAACAACACTCAGAGCTCCACCAGATGGGATGGGCTCCAGCACTCCCACGACCTGTGTGAGGATAAGCGGCTAAGAAAATGGATGGATGGACCTCAATGAATCAGTGAATAAAATACTGATATATTTGCCGTTACCATACATACTGAATTGCAGCTTATTATTCTTGCTGCCTTTGGTTCACATCCACATTTGTACAGGACGAAACCATGTCCAGATGTCAATCCATATACTGCACATATATGGTATGTTTTATGAATGTGCAGTGGCCATCCACATCTGCATTATTTATACGAGTACAGGTGCATACAGTACTATGCTGCTGACTACTATTGCTGTTCACATTTCCATGAGCCCTTGAGCATGTTCTGCTGTCGTTCACATCAACATGCGTAGTATTTTGCACGTGCCGTTGCCGATTAAAAAGTTCCCGACTACGACAGCCTTTTTTTAATTCACATTCACATCTGCATATAAAGTATTTATTCATGTCCAGCAGCCATTTAAGCAGCGCTAATAAAGACTGCTGGACCGCTCTATACATCGACAGCCACATGTTTGCACTGCTAAATCAGTTTAAACCCACTCGGAAACCGGTGTCCTTGTGGGGATTATGGAAAAGGCAATTATTTTTTATCAATATGACAGCATAATCAACTCATACCTAGGCAATCTCATTACGCCCTCGTCTCCGAGATCCCTAATCGGAACCTCTATTATCTCTTTCCTTGTCTTTTGTCCTGTACGTCGCCGGATTCAATTCTAATGTCATTAGTGGCTTTTATGCAGGCAATGACCCTTGTGTCTTCCGATAAATGATCTGAGGATTTTTACACGCGCCCACAAAAGGCCCCCCAACACATTTCCGGTCGGCGCTGTATTCCCATGGAAATGTGTTCCTTCATCGGGTGAGATTAAGATGCGCGATTGTCGTGGGCAGCGAGTCGGATACACCAATAATGTTTGTCCCGATCTGGCTGTCGAGTCGTAACATTTGTGAAATTACTAATTTGGCAAATTGAACGAGTAACAACGACAACAATAACAAGGCCGGGACAAAGACCAGGTACCTTCCCGTGGTGTCTCGCCTTGCACTTCACTCTGACTTGCGTTGTGGGAGGCGCCCTTTTCCCTGTGACTTCGATCACCTGTACCGCCTGCCAATGGGGGTTCCACAGGACCTGCTTCGGGCAGACCCGATATTCAAAGGGACTTCAAGGCTTCGTTTGCAGTTTCTGCTCGGGTTCTCTTCCGCTGGCCCCGGTGACGCCCTCTACCTCCATATCTATCACCCTGTCATCATTTGCTCCTGACATTTTCTTGTCATCTTCTTCTACTTCTTCTTCTCTTCGGAGGACTACGGACCCTTCCACATCAGGTCTAACGCTTCTGAGGACCATCCTCGGGCGCCTCAACAAGAACAACAAGGGATATTTGTCCGTCAATGGCATTTAGGGTAAACTTACAAAGTACACTCAAACCAAATTCAGACCAAATACTGAGCTTGCCTGGAGAGTTTCTTGCCGTTGCAATCGTTATCCTTAAGAAACCATATGGCATATTTTAGGACCTTTTAAAATGGAAAATCGGACATATGCTAACCTTTCTGAATAATTTCTATCAGTAGTTTGTATGCCAACACACGTCCCCGGCACTTCACATTCTTTGCGACAATTAGGAAAAGAAAGCGCTCAAGCAATGTTTGTTGCTGAGAATTCCAGGTGAGGACCAACCATGGACTATTAGCGTGAAAGCACCCAAAGAATGCAAACATACGTGTGACTGTCGACAAAAGCCAGTCAAGTCAATCTAGAACGAAGAGTTCTCGCATGTGACTTATTTCCTGGCCAAGATAAACATATTGTCCATCAATGCCACTTGAAGTTAGCCCGACCCGCACCCCCCTTCCACCCACACGAACCTGCAACGTATCCCTGTGGGCGTGAGACAGGAAATAGTTGTGATTCTCATCAGTGACCTGTCAGTACCCAAGTGAGTGATGGCTCTCCCCCTGAAAAAACAGCATTTAATAACATTTCCACCGACGGCTGTCACATTGGACGGCATGTTGCACCAATGAGGTGCACAGTCACTGAAGTCTGATACATCAAGTTGAACTTTAACAACAAGCTGAGGAAAACCACAGGGCTAATACCGCCATGTTTCTAAAATTTGAAAACTTGTCAAATTGGACTTCATTTGACTGTTTACACCAGACTTAGATTTCATGCTGTTACTTACGTGAGTCAGAAAAGTACATTATCCGAAGTCTTAGCAACTAGGATACCATTATTGAAAAACATGGCATGATAATTGAAGAAATCTGTTGATTACGTGCGGCAATGGCTATGTTGGATGATGTAATAACAATGTTATTATCAAGAATGAGAAAAGTGTAGCTGTGGCTCTGTTGGTAACTCAAGTTATCCAGTGCCTGAAGGGTCAGTGGTACGGATCTCAGCTCGAAGTGACAAAACAATTGGTTTATCTGATGAAAGAAAAATACATTTAAGAAAAATCAAAGGGAGGTGTACAAGCGGTGATTATCTGTGATGGCCAGATCTGTAAAACACCTCAAGAAGTCTTGATGGTATTATTTTTTTTTCCACCAGTCGACAATTTATGTGAATTGCTCGATTTGAATCGCAAGACTTCCTTGACAGTCTTCTGGACATCCAACACTGTCACTAAGTGAGAACTGAATGCACATTACGAGCGAACCACTACACTCCATGTAATTCCGTTAGCATCGGCAGACTTTCGACAAACTTCCCAATCTTACGGCCCTTCTAAACCAATTTCTCCAAAAGTTGCTCTCTCTTTTAAAATCAATGAAGCCAAACAAGAAAGCTGCATGAATCCATCCAATGCCAATCACGCATCTTCAGCAAAAGCATATATTTTGACAGGTCATCCATGAAAGATTTCACCTGATGTGTCAGGCTTTGGGGCGGGAATATGTAGGTAAATTTTCACAAACCGTCAAATTGCTTATTGACAAAAAGATTGGCGTCTCTAATCCCGTCATCTGTCTGGGGTGCCTGAAGGTCCGCCGTCTCCATCCGTCTGCTACACCCCGTTGCTCGCTCGGCTCCCTCGGCTTATCGCGCCGTAACTATCTGCTGTCTTCCATCTCATAGGCAGACTTAATCAGAAACATCCTTTCTTCCTGTCCAGCTGGCAGCTAAAAAGACGGCTTTGATGACGAATGCAACCTTCAAGACTCATCTACCACTTTTTCAAAAACACATGCTGGCATTAATTGAAACGGGGGTGGTGGGGTGATATCAAGCCTGGAGAGTTATGAGAGGTGTTATTTCATTTTTTTTTTTTACAATTCCTAAAATAAAAAAAAAAAAGGAAAATGACCTGATTATAATTTCATATATATATATATATATAATTTTCAGAATACTCTGAATGTTCAAGTAGGGGCCGACCAGAATGGGAAACCAGATGTGGAAGTAATATTATTAGATATCACTTATTTTCATTTAGTTTCAACGATATCTTCAAGATGTAGTCACTCCACCTAGTTTTTTTCTTCTTGATTTATTGTTGTACATTTTTGCAATGTTTTTTTTTTTTTATAATACCGGTATATCCATGACCGCATAATCATACCGTGATATGAGCATTATCAATGGCAAAAATAACTTATGATGAGTTATTTTGTGAGATATCTTGATCCCAAATCTTTAGGTTTCTCATGACAAAAATTCTATAAAATATGAGAGAAGGTTTTGGGATCAGTAATTTTCTCTCTTTCACTCCAGCTTCCCGTGTTTCAGGTCCTGCTCGCGCAATCGCCGGACGGCCTAATACGTCAATATCTACAGCACATTATATCTGTAGTACATTTTCCTCCACAATTCTGTGAAAGAGGGTCCATGCCTTGCCTAAGTTTGTATCCACGAGGCATCTACAATCCATTATATTTATATAATAATAGTAGTAATATAGTAATAATAGTTTCAACCATGAATATACTACAGATTATGATCCCAGAACACTGCGATATCACTTCAAGCTAAAATAAACATTTCATAGCTGATTTGATTTTGAAACAAATGCACCAAAGTTGCATGCTTCCAGACACACAGTAACTTGCACTCACAACCCAGGCTTAACTGAGCTTTTCCCTCACAAACAAAGATTGTCTCTAAGTTTAGATGTATCAATTAAACATGCTATATACACTCTTTACACAATTACTGTTCTACTTTTTATGCTTTTGGCTGCATCTTTTGACAAAAAAAAAAAAAAAAAACACAAATCAAATTTTTCTGCAACTTTTTGGCCATCGGTGCCACAGCATAAATGTGAAAAGGGAAATTTGTGAAAAGTGAAGAGTGACTATGCGTCTGATTATTGTAATTACTTTGTGGAATGATAACATTAGGAAGTTTTGAATATTTACTGGAATTATGACTTTACTACAGCCCTGGGGTAGATTATTGAGAGACTGGGGCTGTTTTCAGTTTGATTTCCTGTCACCACGGTAGGGAAGGTACACCGGCGTGAGTGAAGACCCCCTGTATCGTGTTACTTTGGCACAGCAGTCTTTAAGTTTTAGACTGAAACCAAAACCAAGACCTTTTTCTGTTTTTTTTTTTCCTCAATAGCATGCATTCCCACCATGACATCATCAAAATGAATCTCCAGTAGCCAAAGGTAGTAATTACTTTGACCTCGCAGCACACTCCTACAGAAACGGGAAAAGTCAGCTACAGTAGGAGAGTATCTTAAATGTGAGCTCATGTCGTCCTTTTGTCTCAATTGCTCACAGATGTTGTTCGCCTCACATCCAACATTGTGTAAATAAATATTAAAGGGCCTTCTGGACTCACACCAGTAAATCTGAAACATACCCTAAATCCATACATGGGATTGGGCCAAAGAAAACGCAAAGTTAAAAATTGTGCAATAAGCTATCGCAGCTGGCAGCTCGCGAGCGCGGCAGCGCATAGCAGAAAATTAATGAGCAGCAGGAGATAAATCTTCTCAAATGAAATGTTCGGTCTGGTGTTGGGTTCCCGTTTGATCCGTGACATCTGCTCCGCATCAGGAGTTAAAAGTAGACAAGGGTTTCCTCAAAGATTGCACCGAATGAGCCTGACATCCTCCAGCAAAGTGACGATAAACACGACGCTTGAAAAGAGGTCCAGAATTACTTATGATCTCTTACAATATTTTTTTTCCCCAGCTTCGGCAGTAGTATGAGGTGGCCCGCACTGCCTGTAAAATTCATCTCGTTTCCGTGTATTTTCCTGCATTGCCACGCTGTAAAAATGCCACTGAAATGAACGCGGGAGGGAAAACTTAAGAATTTGGAACAGCCGCCCCATGAGAATGCCAGTAAGTCAGCATTTTGCAATTGTTTCCTCCCCGTCACCGTAAAAACACCAAAAAGGGATAGCGGGACAAAGTCAATCCAGCAAATTCCCGAATTCTGAGGCAGCACCCCATTCCGCTTTATAAGGCCCATAAAAGTGAAAAACTTTTCGGTTGTAGTCCTTTATGTGGTTGCTTTTCATAAAGCGCAGTCACTCAATGAACTTGGTTGCAGAGGCCATTTTGTAGCGTCAAAGGTAGAAGCAGAAGCCCCTTCTAAACTACCTTTACAAACGGTTGTTTTTCTGCCTTTTTCAGCATCACTGAAGCGGCAGAGGGCAATATCAATGGCGACTCCTAACGGGAGAAACCGAAAATAAAAGAAGAAGAAGATCGGAAAAATCCTGCTTGATGAAAAAAATAAATTAAAAAAAACTGCATTATGCAGTTAGTGCTGATTAAGGTTAAGTAGCTACAATTGAGCAACTGAATATTTGTAGTATTTTTTGAGTGCCTTTTTGCTTTTTTTTTTACATTTTTAAATCTATTGTCTATGCTTCAAAGGTAACAAATGAAATATCGTCAAGAAATGGCTCTTGGAGCTGTTTCGACCTGCTTTAGCGAGCTGATAGCTGCAAATTGACATGGGGCCAGGTAACCCTCTTGGTAGAAGCCAGGCCCTGATTAATTAGAGCCAAAGAAGATGGAGGGGTAAAAAAAAAAAAAAAAACATATCTGGAGCTCAGTTCCCCTGTAATCTCTTTTCCCCAGAGACCATGTGACCGGAGCTTGACCAGGCTATGGACAATGACGATGGCGCCAGACAATAAATCTACTCTGTAAATCTAATCCAATTTGTTTTTTTTTTTCTATATTACTATTGATCTTCCGGCAGCAGAATTAACTGTTAAAAAGGTTACGAGACAGAAAACATCTTTGGTTTTTTTTGTTTTTTTTGGAGGTGGGGGAAGCAAATCCCAAGAGAACTTTTTCACCTTTTTTGGAGCAATGATGGGTTTTTCTCCAGTAGTCTTTTCATAATGTCACAGTGCATCTTGTTCACACTTTTTTCATCATCATTTTGCGCTAACATAAAAATGGCAGACAGGGAATAAAAATAAGTGAATCTGTGACAAATGCAAGAGAGACCAATGATGAAATAAAACAGGAGAACTATTCATTTTGATCATTGCGGATTTGCCAGGCATTACCCGCAAAATACTCTCTACTGTCAGTTAAATAACACATCATATTATTTTTTTGGTATTATTATTAGTATTATTCTTTACTGACCAAGCCCACAGAGTTCTTGGGAACGCTGTGTTCAGGTGCCAGTTTGCGCAAAAGCCTCCCAAAAGATGCTGGCAAATTTACAGGTTGCAGCGACCCAAGTGATTGTGTAAGAAAAAAAAAAAAAAAAAAAAAAAAGAAATGAAAAAATGAGGAATTTAAGTTTTTTTTATATGAGGTCTTGCTATAATTCATTAGGCTGCAGCAGTACCTTCAAATCCCTCTAAAGTGAAAATAGTTGTTTTATCCCTACATCTGAATGCCAAATGTGTAGAATGAGGCTGCGATAGCCCAACGCAGTGCTCAAAAGCGGCCACGCTGGCCCAAAGTTCTGTCCCCACACTGGTTATAAAGTCAGATTTTTTTTTTTTCTTCTAACCTCGTCATTTTCCAACTTTTCTCTTCACACCCGCGGCCGACAACGAGGCGCTCTAAAGCCGTCACGTCAGCATGCTATCTGGAGGGAAAATGCATTTTTCAAGATGTAGCCGCAGCTTGTTAACTGCACGTCGCTATTGCACCGGATAAATGTTCTTGTGTATAGTAGGAAAGGGGGGACTTCGGCGTCTGAGACTGCACAAACTGCAACAACGGTACGTCGAAGGAATAACGATTAGATGCTCCTATGCAGGTTTGGAGACTAGTTCAGTATCGGGACGCCACAGTTTGTTGATGCAAACAGGAAGGCCGACATAGACGCCGTCTCCGTAGTGGGAGACGCGGCATTAACCTTATAATCAGCTGTCTTAATTTCAATTGCTAGACTAAAATATACAGACATTATGTTAATCGTGTTTTTCCACTTCAGGGATACTTATTGAAATACTTGGCAAGATCAATTTAAACGTGCAAATTTCAACGTCGGTGTTGTTTGGTAGGGAAAACAACGTTCTTTAGACAATTTAAAGTCTACAATTAATTGAAGAAGCATGATTTGGAATGTAGCAGGAAACAGGAAACAATTTCAGGCAGGAAATTCTTCACAATTTCAGTGAATTGATGCTGGACTCCCAAGGAGACATCTTCATCTTCCAGTGATCATCGAGCACCTCACTGCCCTGTGACCTCGTCCCTTTTCTCCTGAGTCCTTTGCTTCTGAGCCATTACACAAAAGGTGTCAGTTCAGGACCCTCATTCCCATCGGTCACCACCGAAATAAAGCTTGGCCAGGGGCAGCCGCGACGCAGCGGTGGCAGTTTGGCTTTTATAAAAGTCACCACACCCGTGACTTTTTCCCGTCACGGCGTTCCCATGATAGATCAGGATCAAGTTCACTTTGGGGAAGCACACGGAACACCGGGGGAGATGAGTCATGGAACATTCCAGAGAGAGAGATGGTCCAGGGGAGCTTAAGCACCACCTTAAATGACCAGCTAGGACATGGGTGTCTAAAGTTTGGCGCTGGTGTCGTTGGCGGTCTGCTTTTTTTTATTGGTCTGTCACATGGAGACGAATATTAAAACTTGACACTGCGCACATCAAAAGGTTACGAACATAAATCTTTATGTTGAGTGCTAGCTCTAGAGTGTTTTAAAATAACAAAAATCTTAAAAAAAAATAATAATAAATAAAAAAAAAAATCAGTGCTACATGATGACATTTTATTTTGATGTAAAAACGTAAATGCTTTGTGGTTAGCACACTTTAATATACTATTATTATAAACTGTAATTTAGTATAAAATGTATTCTAATTGCATTTTTTATCTAATTATATCTTAACCTGATTGTCACAAGATAGTCCACTTTTTATTTTAAATTATTATTTTTGTCAAATATAAAAAAAGAGATATTTAAAAAAATAAAGCACACTTTAAAAAATAATTTTGGCAAGTAATTTTGTATTTACAATCGCATATATGCTGCATGTGAATGTTACAAGATACAAATATTGATAACAAATTTCAAAGTCGAATGATAAAGATATTGTGTTCTAAATGAATAAAAATTAGGGTATGACTAAGTAAGAACAGTATATGCTTATCTTTGAACATGTTATATTTAGTCCATTTAATCTATTTTAGCATGTTACATACACAAGGTCACATGACCGTCGCTACCTTCATTTTTTATATGCGGCCTTCAGTGGAAAAAAAACGTTGAACATCACAACATGAGGCGTTTAGATAGCAGGCTTTGGAGTTCAACACTGTTTTTGTCGTCTCTCAGTTGTCTACCTGATGAACTTACTATTGATACAATCAAAACTCGATTCAAGCAGACTCGGCGACTATCTTGCCAGTCGGAAGCAGACGTGTGCGCTCACGTAGATGAATGAAAAAAGATTGTCTAATCAAGTCAGCGCCGTCTCTTTGCACGAAAATCTTTCCAATTTCAAACCACCTGTTCAACCTGCATCAACCAATAAAAGTGCCACTGAGCTCAAAGCCAGTTTTTATAAACAACCTCAAATGATCCCCCGTCAAACACACATATACACAAACTCTCCTTATGCAGATTGCTCAAAAACCCAACTGTCATTACATAAAAAAACTACTTACTACTACTTATTTACTACTTACTGGTAAATATCACTGAGACACGCGAGTAACACAGCAGCAACACGCAAGCACAGCGCTAACGCTAGCGGAGTGCTAACAGGGCCGGTAAAGTTCACTTCTTCGGCACATATATTCCACCGGTCTCATTTCTACCTTTTCCGCTCGAGTGGCCCCCTTGCCGTCGTTGGAAAAAAAAAATGCACAAATTAGCCGCATCACTGCATAAACTGCAGGGTTGAGAGCGTGTGAAAAAAGTTGCGGCTTTTAGGCCGGAAATTACAGTAATTGATAAAAATCTGATTAGAATTTTGAGTCAGAACACAAGGGGAAGGCAAAAAACATGATCTGAAAAGAAAATCAACTGAATCAATGGAAGTCAAATACTGTTTCTCAAAAGAGTTTTGCGACAGTGGGCCTGTAGGCCATCTTGTCTTCTTCAGAGAGTGAACTAGGCTCTTTTGAATCAACAGCACCCCTGCTGGATGAAGTCAAGTCGTGCGCTTTAATCTGCCTACGCGATTCATCGGTGATCACTAAACATGTCGTTCACAGCCTGGCGTTGACCTCCTCATAAAAATAACTACCATAAAGAAATGCTCGGCTAAATGAACATCGGCGATCTCACGTTAAAAGAAGAGCAGCCCCGATGGAGCCAAATGTTTGACTCTGAGCATGCCATCCGAGCAACAGTTGCCGTGCGGCAAACAGGTTCTAATGGAGGGCTGTCTGTTGCGGGACCCCCACAGAACAACTGTTTACATCACTGGATGAACTGTGGACGCACTCAAGGGGGCAAGGGAGGTCCGGTGTGTGTCGCTCTTGCCGTCAGAACAAATATACCAAGAGTGCATTCCCCAGTGAAATTAAAGCCCTTGCCACCTCGACTGACACATTCACAAGCGCCTACAATGTTACCCTATCGCCATGGCGAGGACCTCCGACTGACACGCCACTTTCTCGTTACGCAACAGTTATGCAAACGGAGCACATACATGTCAATATTTTGTTTAGCCTAACATGTTGATACCTTGAGGTCAGAAACACTCCAGTACAAGTACAATTCCAGGACCAAGCCCTGCCCAAGAGAGAAAAAAAAATGATGCAAGTAATTGACCTTTAGTTTTATGCCAGAGAATCATAGTTCAGTTGTGGAACTTTTTTTCAATAGTTGCCCATTTATTTATTAAGAACCCTTCATTTTACTTTTGTATAAATGATGTAATATTTTTTAATTATTCTACATTAATATATATAGTAATAGAATTCAATTTATTTTATATGCAATAGATTTTAATTTTAACGAAGTAGGAACAAACTCGGGTGCTATTAGGCTATAGTACCGTAATTTCTGGCCTACAAGCCGCGACTTTTTTCCACACGCTTTCAACCCTGCGGTTTATGCGGTGATGCGAGTAATTTGTGCATTTTTTCTAACCACCGCAAGGGGGCACTCGACCGGAAAAGGTCATAATGAGACCGGTGGAATATATGTGCCGAGGAAGTGACTTTTACCAGCGTCTGTTAGCGCTGCGCTAGCGTTAGCACTATGCTAGCGTGTTGCTGCTGCGTTACTGGCGTGTCTCAGTGATATTTACCCAAAAGTCCGATTTCAACCGGCCCTGTTATCGTTAGGGCTGCGCTACCATTAAACTCTTTTTGTTTACCATCTTTCTTTGTAAATATCTCATGTTTCAATGCGGGTTTCAATGTGGGCACTTGTGGCTTTTACACGGCTGCGGTGTATGTCTGTACCAAATGGTATTTCCTTTACAAATTTACTCGGTGAGGCTTGTAACCAGGTGCGCTCTGCAGGCCAGGAATGACAGTATATTTCATTCAGTCTATGTTTTTTTTTTATCTATTATCTATTCAATTTTGGCTTTTACTTGAAAGTGAAAATTTGACATGCACGTGCTGTATGAAGGTGGTGACTCAATTCAACTCGTTTCACAACGTCGAGCAGAAAGAAATTCTTCTGGGGAAAAAAAAAAAGCTCCAAGCGGTTCATTATCACTGTCAGTTGAGGTTTACTTTCAACTAAAACATAAAACAAAAAGAATTACAGTGTCTATTGAAAACAACACTATAAGTTTGTCTTAAAGTCTGCAAGCTTCATTCTAACACATAATGTAAAATGCCGTAGAATAATGAATAGCACCAGTGTTGCAGTGTTAAAACCCATTTCAGGAACAAATATTTGACCAAACCGTGAAGCAATATATAAGCCTAATATGACCATTTTCACATGCATATATTCTTTATCCTCTGTGAAGAAGAGCTAATACTGAGTGTATATATTAACGGAACAGAACAAACTTTGAGGTACTACTGTCGCCCATGCAAAACTCTCCACTTATTGCGTCCAAAGGCCAAGACCAATTTAAGTATTTTTTGTGTGTTTGTTTGTTTTGTACTTAAGGGATTTCCAGTGTTTAACCGAGTGCAGTGTTGCATTGAAAGCAAGGCTTCTGGCCCGGAGTTCTGTTTGAATTAGCACCCAGGAAAAAAAAGGCAAACAGCCTCAACACACACACACACACACGTTTTGTTTATCTTACGCTGTGCAAAATTAACCATTTGGTCATTCGGAGCTCGCTGCTAGAAAAGCAATCCTTTCAGGGACACTGCCAGCTTTTTTTGGAAAAAAGAAGACAGCACATCTGCCTTTGTTGTGTCTTTAACGGAGACTTTTCAACAGATGATGTTTCTCCAAATGTATTTTTAATGGGAAAATGGTGTGACGTGGATCCTTTTAAGAGTTCACCGGACTGTCTCACCTCCATCGGAGGTGTGACAGCACGCAGGGGAAAGCGAAGTAGCCACCATCGGTCATGTAGAGTGGATGTAGCAAGGCTAGAAGAGAAGATCCCCAAAAGATGATCTATCACGGCTTCCCTTTAGCTGCAGATAATGGGAATGGGGGAGCTGGAACATTTGCTCAGTGGCTCCAGAGGAAAAAAAAAAAGTTGGCAGCACCGCAATCATCTTGCCATAAACGAGAATAGATGCGGGAAACGTAGCTTTCGGAAGTGGCAATTCCACTGTGAGGTTCAAGCCTGCTCTCAAAGAATTAAAAAAAAATCTTTCCTAAAAATACACTGAAATAAGACAACAATGAATATGATTTTTAGAATGACTTGGATAATTGGCAGTCAAAACTCCAAGGTCTCACAAATCTAATGGGAGAGTAGATATCCATCCATCCATCCATCCATCCATCTATCCATTTTCTATCGCCCTTCCGGGTCGGTTCGCGGGGGAAGTAGCTTCAGCAGGGATACCCAGACTTCCCTTTCCCCAGCCACTCTCTCCAGCTCTTCCGAAGGGATCCCAAGGCGTTCCCAGGCCAGCCGAAAGACATAGTCTCTCCAGCGTGTCCTGGGTCGTCCCCGGGGTCCCCTTCAGGTGGGACATGCCCGGATCGCCTCACCAAGGAGGTGTCCAGGGAGCATCTGGATCAGATGCCCCAGCCACCTCATCTGGATCCTCTCAATGTGGAAGAGCAGCGGCTCGACACTGAGTCCCTCTCGGATGACTGAGCTTCTCACCCTATCTCTGAGTGAGAGCCCGGACACCCTGTGGAGGAAACTCATTTCGGCCGCTAGTAGTCTTGTTCGTTCAGTCACGACCCACAGCTCGTACCCATAGGTGACGGTAAGAACGTAGATTGACTGGTAAACTGAAAGCTCCGCCTTTCGACTTAGCTTACTCTTCACCACAACGGACCCATACAAAGTCCACATCACTGCAGACGTTGCACCGAACCGTCTGTCGATCTCCCGCTCCGTTCTTCCCTCACTTGTGAACAGGACCCCAGATACTTGAACTCCTCCACTTGGGGCAGGATCTCATCCCCGACCCGGAGAGGGCACGCCACGCTTTTCTGACTGAGGACCATGGTCTCATTCTCATCCCAGCCTGTTCACACTCAGCTGCGAACCATTCCAGTGAGCGTTGGAGATCACGACTTGATGAAGGCAACAGAACTACATCATCTGCAAAGAGCAGAGATGCGACGCTGAGGCCATTAAACCAGACACCCTCTACACCTCGCCAGGTAGGTAGGTAGGTAGGTAGGTAGGTATCCTGCTACAAAATCTACAAAAAAAAAATTGTACGTGCCTGTTATCAGAATCTGTGCATCCAACACCACAGCTCTGCTTACCATTTGCCTGTGAAATTGACGTATTTTGTCCTTGACACATCTTCACCTAGCCTAGCTACTCAGAATGAAATTTTAACAGCAAAATCCTGTGATGTGCATGTGCTGTTGTGAAAAATGAGTTTTACAAAATAACTGAAGCTTAATTTGGAGGTCTCGCATTAGCTTTGCTTTCATGTCTCTGTAGAGGAGCGAGATGACTCGTGCAGCCTCTTCGCTATTAGTCTGATCATCAGGGCTCACAACAAAATACAGAAAATGAGGGGTTTCTCTTAAAGGGCTTTGACATCAGTGTCCTATGCACAGAAAAACAAGAAAAGCTCAGAAGTCTGGAAGCTCACGCTAAAAATGTAAATAATTAAATGAACATGACATGAAATGGCTGACACGAGCTATCCATCATGGCTGATGGAAATGTGATTGATATGGATGCACGCACGCGACTCTACACGCACGCATTAGCACGAAGCCATAGGGCAGGCTGCCGTTTTCGGTGAGTGAAGGTGATTCGTCAGACTTTTTTTTTTTCCATCCTCGCCGCGGGGGCAGCGTGGGATCGCGGATACTTCAGCGAACCTTAATGAAGGAATGAAGCGTGGCGGAAGTGTGACGGCGCACAGCCAGAGGGGACAATATGGGCGACACCGGGAGCAGGCTGGCGGCTGCGGCAGAGGCCAGGAAAAAAAAAACAAAAGTTTAAGTAATAAATGGAACAGGAAGTAAAACTTAATAGACCTTAGACGTATTCTGCTGTCATACGAACCCCAACCATTTGACGGTTCACTATTCGCAAATAATATTCTGTGGAACTGGATCCTCACCTATATGCATGCTTCACGATTTGATCCACAGGTACAAATGAAATGATAAATATTATGCATTGCTGTAAAACACAATATATGCATTTTTTGTACGGCTTGGTGATGGCGTGGCAGCCGGTTAGATCTTGCTAGCTCAAAACGCGGGAACATATTTCTTTGGGTCTGTGAAAGCTCATGTGCATTTTAATCGGCTGCGACGTCACATACCGGTGATTCGAAACTAGAGGCCGACCATCAGCTACTCATAAAAACTGCTTAACGACCCCTTGTGAACGGTGAGAGAGTTCAGTCCGGTTTGGCTGCATTGATGGGTGTAGAGTAGCCTTATTGTATCTTGGTACCGTGGTAAACCAAGGACCTCCATTAGTTTATGGTAAATGTTAGTTAATTTATAGCATATAAGGAACGAAACAACAAAAAGCTAATTTTACCGCTAAGTTCAATTATACTCCTCCTTGTGTCGAATTATCCGAGTGCGGAATCACGATCCATCTTGTTCGTTGCCTAAAGACCATTATTCACCGTTACTAACATGCAGAGTAATACCAAGCTACATCTGTCGAGGGTTTTGTGAATGTTCTACAATTCCCCAGTCATCTAAAAGAATCAATCGACGCCGTTTCTGAATACACAATATGTTCAACAGCTTTCAGCATTCCAGGCTGGTTATCACCTTTAGCCTCCCTTTGGCACCAATATGCCAGACTGCATCAGTGTCTCAGGTGAAGCCGAGCAGAAAAACAGGGGCACACCCCCTCCAGCCCCCCCGCCCTCCCGATCCCGCTGTGGGAGGGAGTTCTTCCCGCCTGTTCGGGGCATCGTCTTTGTTGGCGATGTCGCCTCGGCCCGGCGCCACCTCCTTCAGCCAGAGATCTCATTGCGCCACGTTATTTATGATTACCGTTTCGTCAGACGTAAAATATTGAGCAGCGCATCTGCGGCGTCCCTCCGAGAACAGGGAGCACCGTCCACTCCATCAATTCAGTCATCCCACCGCCTCTTCTCACAACTGCTTCGCTAATTGGTTTTTGTTTATGAGTTGTGTGATCACCGGCGACAGCGTAATTGGTGCCACTGCCTACCCAAGTCTAGCAGGGGGTGGGCTTGTCTATTTATCTGCTGTCGACTTCAGTTCTGCCGCAACGTTTTCTCTTCCCCGCGCCGCATGTTGTGATAATAATTTCCGGTTTTCATCGTTCACTATTAAGAATGAAGGATTCTTTTGATGTCCGGGGTCTCCGCGGGTCAACAAGCCAACGGCTCGGCTTACGGTTGTTCACGGAGGCTCGTTTTAAAGCTCCAGTGAATCAATACTTTGAACAGATTGACTGCAAATCTAAGGGACTGAGCACTCCGCTCACATCCCCACCCGTCCGACACGGGCTTCAAACCTGCTGCTTCACGTAAACCAACTGTAATAAACAGCAAGTCAGAAAATGACTTCACAACTTGTTACCAAGACTTTTAGAGCAGCTTTTTTATTTCATTGCACAGGCCCAAGTGTCGGTTTATACTCGTCTATAAATCCCGCAAAATGGCAAAAAAGCAATACATTTCCGAGATGAAATTTGTCAATTCGCTTGAACATAGTTCCTTGGTACCAAGATGCCCAAGAATGGCAGCAAAGCACTACCTTGTCAAAATTTGAAATCTTAATTTAGTCCAACCTAGTTATTTGGCACCAAGATGGCAACTAAGTATTATTTTTATTAATTATATGTACAATTTCAAATTCATGTTATCGGTATTTGGAATGTGTGACGAAGCTTGTGTACGGGGAAGGGGGGGGGGGGTCAAACCAATGTATTGAACGCCTTAGTCAAAACAACTAACAACAAAAGAGTAGAAAAACGCTCTTTTATTGACTCCTCAGCACAAAACATTTTTAAAAGGAATCTGAGGAAATCAGAGAAAAGACGACAACATTGACTGCGGAATGCAATAATGCTGTAATTCATAGATGGATGTGACGCGCTATCGTCAAAATACATTTCTTGTCCTGATGAGAGTAGCCTGTTTCGAAGGGGCCGCCACGTCTCAAGCCAATGAGCGACTGGACACTTGTCGTGCACCCAACGAAACCTTTAACAATTTTCAACGAAGTCCGACATAAGACAGGTGTTTGTGCGTTTCTCAAAGACAGAACAATGCCACATTGAAACCTAACGTTTGATTGTTCGCATGTTTACATCACTGCACTGTCATTTGTCCCTCCAAATCTTGGGCAGCTGCTGCAAAACAAGCTTCTTTTATGAGTAAAAGTCCATTCATACTCCCCTAACTGGACAAACAACTTGTGTAGACATTTATCAGTAGTTGTATAGATGTAAAATGTAAGTATCCGCTGCTGACTAACCAACGTCAGAAAAGTCTCTTTCAAACATGACAAAGCCAGCAGCTTTCCAAATTTTTGTGCTGCATAAATGGCCCTGAAGGCTGGAGAGTGGTCCAGAAATTGACACCCAACAGTCAGTCCTTGAACCAATTGCCGCTGAACATTTTTACTTGTAAATAACATTTACAAGGTACTTTTATTGTCAGTTCTTGAATATGCGTAAATTACGGTACTCAAGGGCCTGCGGTGATACAAATGAGAGTAAAAATAAGAACTAATATAAAATACTCAGTAAAACTATGGTGCATACAGTATAAAAGGTCTAAATTGAATATGCTGCACAATGATAGCATGTGCTATTTTTTTGTTAGTCGACTGCATGAACAACCTAAATTCTGTTTGTGCCGTGAAATGGTATTATTAATTCACATACGATGGTTTCTTGTCTACATTTTATGGTGCTTCTCTTGATTGTATTACTTCCAGTATATTTTTGGCTTGGTTGTTTTTTTTTGTTTGTTTTTTTTTTGGTGGGGTCGGGGAGGGCTGGCATGGGGATTTAATCAGATTTCAGCCTCTATGTGCTGCTTTGTCAATCTGTCCATTGCCATTATTGGCACTATTACCAACGGTACTGTCACAACCCAACAGTGCACAGTGCACCCAGATGCAGGACTCCAAGACGAGGACATGATGTTCAGAGGGTTTTTATTATAAACAAAAGTAGTCCACGATAACACAGTCCAAGTAGGCAGGATCCAAAACACAAGAAACGATGTCCGATAACTAAGAGTCAACTAAAGAGTAATAACCAAAAGCGTGACCGGACTATAATGGCGCAGTGGCGGAGTAACCCTGGATGCGGGAAAGCATACTCAACGAACTGGCAACTGCCATCGACAAAAGTCCAACTTAAATACACAGTCTAATCACAGTGCCGCATGTGAAGCAGCTGTGACGGACGACAGGTGTCAGGGATGAAACCGCTGGGAGCGGTGGCCAGGCCACGCCCCACTTGGCCCTGGTCCACCCTTGCACATGACAGGTACTGTTTAACTAATCGGGTTTCAAAGTTATCCTCACAGGAACAACAAACCGGATCACATTAACATTTTTCCATCCTTGGTGGTCAGAGCAAAACGTTCGACTAGCAAAACACATCCACAGCAATCTGCAAACATTTAATAATCCTCATCTCTGATGAGTCTGAAATATTTTATGGAAAATGTTTTGTTTTTGTCATTTGATAGCTATTCATCCTGGACTGCTCCAGACAATGCACACAGCACAAATGGGAGGTGTTATACAGCAATTTTGTGTAGTATTGATGATTTCTTTGTGACATGATTGTGGTGGCCTTTAAAAGATGGATTAAGTCTTGTAAATCTCCACTGAAGGCCCAGGATAAAATGTGAAAAAGTTCTAATGAGTATGAATCATTTTTGCAAGGCACTGTATGTAGGTTAATGGAATCCCAATTTAGACAAGGTAAGGTTTCCCAAAACGAGCCACCGAGTGACGTTGTTCTCGTGCCGCCGTCAAATGGCGACGAAGTTTACGACCTCCAAAGCCGTCGAACAAAAGTAGACAAAAGGAGGCGCCGCAGCTAGTGGCGAGGCGAGTGATTAATGAGGCCACACCAGTCGAGAGTATCCCCCCCCCCCACTCCCCGGTACTCCATCTCACACTCTGGAGCGCACGAGGGAGTGTACGACTAATGACTCCCGAGATTTCCTTTGATATACATTTCCTGAAAACACGACAGTACTTCCCTATCTCCTGGAAAGCCGTGGTTACACAAGCCGGATGCAAATTAGACGTCGGGTTTTAAGGAGTGGATTAGAATAAGACTCCCAAGAGATCAGTTTTGAAGATGTTTCTGCATAAACGTGTCAGTCGATAATTAGAGATTTCATTTTCAAATATCATCAGCCCTGACTATAATCTATTATCTCACATTGGTGTGCTTGAACATAGACTACTGGAAAAAGGAACAAGTTGGTCACAGGCAAGGGAAACATACAAGGGCCAAAAGCAAACTTTTTGAGAAGTGGAACGAATACAAAACGAACAACAATTTTAATATTTTGGGCGGGGTGTTAAGTAATTGCACTTAAAAAAATTGAAAGTAAATTGCGAGGCTAAATATAAAAGAAATGACGTGATAATAAATAAATCATCTAAAAACAATGGGTGCACTACTTTCAGTGCAGTCTCTGATTTGCTGTTTAAAATAAAGCAAACAAAATATTTGAAAAATCTGAGCACTTAAATTGTGCTTGCTGACAAAAACAACAAGCAACAATTTACCAGAAAAAAAAAAAACTTCAAGTTGTTCATCCCCAGTCTTAGTTGACGTTTACTGTAAAATTTAAGATAAAACAAAGAGAACTACATTACTTGAGTATTTTTTCCCCCCTTTCTTTTACAAAACTCTGTTAACCTTGTGGATACAAACAACGCAAAATCCATCGACGGGATAACCAGACAAGCATTTATGTTTTGGTGTTCTATCGATTAAGCAATGGGCATTTGAATACAAACAGTGCTGCAACAAATGTAGACAGACATACAGCATAGTTTTTATCCTCTGCAGATTACTGAGGAGTTGTGACCATCTTCTTCATTAACATAAGTACATGGTATACTGCCCCAGGTGGTATGTTTTGCGCTCTGAGCGTGGTCACTGACCAAATCAAACTCGTACATCCTGGTGGGTATCTACAGTATATTTGAAAATCTAAGTCACTGTAGGCTAAACTATATATAACGTACTTTCACATCAGTGTGATCGTCAACTTGAACCTTTCCGAAGTTTTACCCAAGCAAATTCCGACCCCCCGCTTAAGTATGACTCGAAATAAGTAACGTAATACAGCGTCCACAGATTCTGACTTCCCCAAAAAGTGACTTTGGCAGCAGCGATGCACGGATCCTTGTTCAAACAGAGCTGTGTCATTGGATCACTATCACCCCGCAACCCCCCTGGACCTCAAAATATGCACAGCTGCTGCCTGATTGCCCAGAAATGGAATGTCATTGCAAAAATACCCACAATTCCATAAATAGGATGGCTGGTGTGACAGGAAGCACCGTTCACACTCCACTCGCACTCGGAACGCCACACGCTGTTGTCCCTAACGCCCCATTTTTTTTTTTTTTGGGAGGGGGGGTTACATCTCAGTTTTAACGAGATAGCTTTCAAATTGGTTCAGATTTGATGAAAGGTTTACACCACCTGACCTACCTCCAAACCTCAACCACACCCTGCCCACGAAAGGAGGACCTCGCTGCTGTTATTGAGTTTTTCCCCTATCATTTTACAAGTCACCGGAGGAAAAACTTAAACCTCCAAATCAACTTATGGGCATCAGCTCATTCAGTTAACAATCACACTAGGAAGTTTTACCGGGCTGAGCATTTTCCTCAATTTTGGAGCCCAGAGGACGAACGCCAATCGAGTTAGGTAACTTCATACTTTAAAAGGAAACTTGATTGTACTTAACACCCTTTCCCATACCCAAAGAGATACATCTTTATTCAGTTTAACCTCTTTCAAAAGTCATCTCGGATTGTTATTCTTTTCCTTTCGGCTTGTCCCGTTAGGGGTCGCCACAGCGTGTCATCTTTTTCTATCTAAGCCCATCTCCTACATCTTCCTCTCCAGCACCACATCCTGGTCCATCACACTTGCCTCCTCTACTCTTCTCTTGACTGTCATTGTCTTCATTTATCAACTTCTCAAAGTATTATTTCCATCTATTTTGCACACTACCGACACCAGTCAACACACTTCCTTCTCTACCCTTAATCACACTAACCTGCTACACAACCTTTCGATCTCCATCCTCTGTCTGGCCAACCTGTAGAGATCCTTTTCTCCTTCTTTCTTTCTTTCTTTCTTTCTTTCTTTCTTTCATGTCCAACCTGGTGTACATCTCCTCATATGCCTTGTTTAGCATTCGTCACCTCTACCTTTGCGCTATGTCAAACCTCACTATATTCCTTTCTCCTCTCCTCGGTCCTCTCAGTGTCCCTCTTCTTCTCTAACCTCTTTGCTTGTATGAGTTCCTGTACTATTATGTTCCTCCAACAAGTCTTCTTCTCCCCTTTCCTACCAGAAGATACACAAAGTACTCTCCTGCCTGTCTCTCTGATCACCTTGGCTGTTGTAGTCCAGTCTTCCGGGAGCTCCTCCTGTCCACCGAGAGCCTTTCTCACCTTTTTCTGAAGGACTGCACAACTCTCTTCCTTTCTATGCTTCCACCACAGAGTTCTCTGCTCTACCTTTGTCTTCTTAATCTTGCCCACCACCACCAGAGTCATCCTACACACCACCATCCAACACTGCCTAGCTACACTCCCCCCTACCACTACCAAACAGTCAGTAACCTTCAGAAAAAATCGTCATAACTAAATGTTATCCACCTGTGCAATTCTACCTCCATTTTTGTAAGTCACCCTATGTTCCTGTCGAAGCAGACGCAGAGTAACTGCGCCGGAGAAGGTTGATGAGTCTTTGACCGCTTAGGGGTCGTGTGGATATGCTGCTGACAAGCACATTTGTCGTAAAATCCAGTCTATGCAGTATTTGCTTCAATGCCATGGACTGGGTCATCCAAACAGCGACCTGGTCCGTTGCGTCCTACCACAGCGTCTCAAAATCTATGATGTTGGCAAACGAACATAGACCAGTTCGTAGGCGCCACCGTCGGCTAGACGATGAACAAGACAAGCGCGGACTTACTGAACTCCACACATCAGCCGCCATCAACACCAGGCCGGCCTACAAGCCTAACATCGTCCTTGGGGGCTACCCGCCTCCATTTCACGACGACGAGCGGTCTCTGCCTCGGTAAGCACCCTCCATCCTCGCCCAACTGCGCTCGGGCTTCTGTCGCCTGCTGAACAGCTACAAACACCACCTCGACGACACAGTTGCCGACGTCTGCTCAGACTGTGGCACTGGGCCAAACAACACGCAGCACCTGTTAAACTGCCCGGCGCGCCCCACTACGCTCACGGCAGAGGATCTATGGCAGCGACCGACCGAGGCGGCCGCTTTCCTACAACTTTCGCGCGATTGTCTACGTCGACGCAGCAACACTGTCACGCTGGCTATCACAACAACACCCTATGTTCCCTGCCTCTTCTGACAAAAAAAAAAAAGTGTTCACTACTGTTATTTCCATCCTTTTTGCAACACCTATCACGATTTGTCCCTCAAAGTTCCTTCCCTGTTTGCCATGACTTTGTCACCACCGTTTCCTTTACCAATATATCCATTATGATATGCACCAATTACAACTCTCTGTGTCTGGGATGCTCAGAACTACTTCATATAGTTCCTTCCAGAATTTCTCTTTCACCTTCGGTTACACCCGAGGTGTTGGGCATAGCCGCTAATCACATTATACATAACACCCTTAATTTCAGGTTTCAGCCTCATCACTCAATCTGATACTCTTTTCACCTACTCCATTTCTCTTCCTATCTACTCCATGGTAAAATAATTTAAATCCTGCCCCTAAGCTTCTAGCCTTACTGGCTTTCCATCAGCCCTCTTGGATGGACAATTTCTCAATCTTTCTCCTCATATTCATCATGTCAACTAACTCGTGAGCTTTTCCTGTCATAGTCCCAACATTCAAAGTCCCCACACTCAGTTGTAGGCTCTGTGCTTTCCTCTTCTTGTTCTGCCGAAGAATCTGCTTTCTTCATGTTCTTTGTCTTCGACCCACAGTAGCTGAATTTCCACTGACATCCTGCGGGTTAACAGTACCGGGGACATTGTTAACCTGGGCCACAATGGATCTAGTATGGGATTCTTCAGATGAATGCTCAAATTTGTTTGGAAATGTTTTAAGCCGGATGCACTACATGATGCAACCCTCTGCAGTTATCTGGATTTGGGACCGCCGTACAGATTGCACTTGCTTGTGCTACCATAGGGCTAAAGTCATCTTGCGATTAAGAGAGACAAATGTCATCATGACGTTCTTTCCCAGACTTGGCTCATGCTGAGAACACTCCCAAAAGTGCTCCAAACGGCATGCGCTTCCCTATTAACATGCCAGGTATTTTTGTTTCTTTGTCCAATTTGAAGCCTCACTCTCCCCTTCATTTCCAAGAGGGAGTTGGCATTTGAGGTTTCCTCTTGACACACGATAGCCACTGCCAAGTAAGAGGAGCCATATCTGGAAATGAACTAATTAAGCTGTTCCATGTCATCAAATAAATGGCACCCTGAGATTGTTCCCTAACCCTGCCGTAATGAGAAAGGACACGACCATTAAAAACTCGGAAATTGTGAGGTAGGGTATAAGGGTACAACATAGATAGAAAAAGGATAGAGAAAGGCTGTGGCATGAGAAGCGCCTCCATTTTCCGCACCGGACGAGTGGACATGCTACATGTTAGAATGCAAAGCTTCGGCGAGGCTCATTAAAGTCAGCACACAAAGCGAGATGTGCTCCCTAATGAGCGGCTGCTTTGGGATAAAAAAAAAAAAAAAGAAAAAAAAAGAAAAAGAGGAGAGAGTTGTGTCCTTGGGAAGCTGACCATGACAGCCTCCACTGTATCCAAACGCGACCGGCCTTGTGCATGTCAGGACTAACAACCGGGCCTTTATCAGCGGCTTCTCCATCTCACTGGGCCCGTCCGTGTCTTCTGTTCTTCACTTCCTGTTAGAATTAGGGAGTGTTTCACCCCCTGGAAAGGCGGGTAGAGGTACGTCATAACCAAGTTAGGGAAGGGGTTAACATTAAGGCAAGGGTAAGGGCATCCATTCCAATAGGCTATTGGTTGGGGTAGGATTAAAGTGACATTGGGTTTACGGTTAGGGTTAATCCCAATTAGACCAGGAAATATGCGTGCAATATTCTGAACAGACATTATCTTCAGGGAAAATAAATGAAAATCTTGTGCACTTTTCATCCGTTGTGATAAGGCTGTAAAAGTGCACAACCAAGTGAATCATTTGCCGTTTGTCTTTGTTTTGCACTTCACACAGGTTGAGAAGTCTTGTTTAAATGTTACAAATTGAGATAGTTAACAAAATTTCAAAAACATAATTGAAGTGCTTGAGAACATTATCTCTACACATAGCAATAGCTTTTTATAATCAGGTGATTCCATACAGAATACTGGCATCAGAAATTCGAATGGAGATTTTTCTGGATGATAGCAATTTATGTCCCTTGCAGGGGGCATGGCAGGAAATAATTCAGAACCACTGGGTAAGGGTAAGGGTACAGATAGTGTTACCTTAGGTTAGGGTTAGGTGTAATTGAAATTACGGTTAGGGTTAGGAAAGAGGAAGGCTTTGACTTGTGTTTTGTTTAGGGTTGGTTTGGGGTAGGGTCGGTGACAGATAAGGGTTAGCAAAGTTTTAGCGGTGTGGCCAGATTGGTTATGAATCGGTTAAACTCAAATTTGTTCTTTCCTTTGATGAGCTTTTGGATTATGAGTAAATGCAGTAAATGAACTTGTGTGAGAGCCAAACCAAATCGGCAGCCTCGGTACAGTTCCAAATGAACTCCGCTGCTGTTTGAGATCTGAAGCAATCCAAGCCCAATTACAACCAATTAACATAAACAGCATAATCGAGAAACACTGTTGATTTCCAGAACCCCATGTGGCCGGGAGACGCTACATTGTTATAATAGTTTTTGTGCAGCTTGGATTTTCCTACCTGATTTGAACCACAAATGGTACAGCCCCCCTCGAGCTTGTGGTTTTCAGAGATCAGAGGGTTCCCAGCTGCCTTCTCGGTCCCTTCGGGGTGTCACTCGAGGAAATGAGTGTGGGCCAAAGCTACGGGAGTTTACTATGGTGCCACTGCCAGCTTGGCAACATGAAGAAGAGCCGAGCGGAACAACAGTGAACCGTATCAGGCAAATATTTCACCCAGAGCTTGGAGAGCCAGCCATGAGCAAGAAAAGTTAAATCATGGTGAAAGTGCAACCAATGCTGCATTGTTCATGAAAATTTCTATTGCCAGATTTTTGTTCTTGCGTCTATCCATTTGGGAGCTGGTAAGATATTTAATTTTCCATGAAAGATAACATGTACACAAAACTTGCGGTATTGATTTTGGACTTTGAAACTGCATTAAGAGCACCAAATAGTGAACTCCATTTTGCCGTAGATTGATAAAAATCTTAAAGCTCCATTCAAACGCTTATCATTCCCATCCCTACAAGAGATTCAAACAATGCTCAACAAAAAGCCTGTCTTTATTTAAATGGGGACTTGAAACATTTTTCAGTGGTGCTAGCAATGAACTCATTGCATTAAACGCATCGTGTCAACACATCTTTATGTTTGGCAATAACACTGCATGCACAATTTTTCCAAAACGAGCCGTCGTTCTTGATTGATGGCCAATTTAGCCAAGTTACATGCGCTACAACCCCATTAAACTTTCAGCAGGGCAACAGCTGCTCAGGCATTTACATCAGCGCTCGCGCAAAAATGTGTCTCGCTATTTTCATAGAACCCCGCCACCACCACCTCCTCTCTCAGCATCGCCGCAAATGACGGAACCCATATGAGGACGACGGCGCAAATTAGCCGATGCGCAGACGTAATGTAGCTGATAGCCCGAAGCATAAAGACGCTCAACCCTTCATGACACGCTGCTTGAAAATGCATGAATTCAATCATGCATATTAATGAAACATCCTTTGACATATCAGTCACTACAATTGGATTAGATTTTCAGCAGGGTGGATCCATAAAGTCCAAATTTACATCAATAAGTAACTGAAAAAGAGGAAGACATGAGCATTTTGCAGCAGGAACATTGTTACCCTTTCAGTGTGTTTTCTTATGCATAAAGGACATGAAAATGCAAGTAAATTGCGGACTCTAAAATGTTGCCGTGAAAGTAAGCATAAATGGTAGTTGGTCTTTATGCGACCTGTGATGGGTTGGTGAACAGCCGAGGGTGTACCCTGCCTCTAATCCAAAGTCAACTGATATTACTTCCATCTCACCGCAACCCTAATGAGGACAAGTCATAGCGTACAATAAGTTACAGAAAAATGGATGGATGAATTTGGGAAAGTTGGAGTAATTACAAAAAATAATGCAGCCCAATTGTAGCAGAATGCCCCAAAATTACTTGGCAGGTCCAAAAAACAACATTATTTGACAAATTCTCTCTTGTAAGAAGGGGAATGACAAAACAAAACAAAGAGAAAAATCTTATGGCTTCCATGTTCCTGTCCAGGCATAAATCCGAGCAGTCAATAGAGTAAAATAATTACCCAGAGAGAGAAGAGTAGAGCAATATGGGGTGATTAAAGGAGGGCAGTGACACATTTTCCGAAGAAAATGAGCCTGTGAGTAAACTTTGCAATCACCAAAATGCAAAGGAGAATGTGACGTAATTCAGCATGGCTTTGAAGTTGCAGAATTTCACACGTGTTTGAATAAATTTGTTTGTTGAAAGAAAAAAAAAAGAACATTCACCGCCATGGACGTTCATACTCGCCAACTGCAATCCAACCATTTGCAGCCACAGAAGAATATACTCAAGTTCATTTTTCAAAGGTTAGGCGTGGTAGAGGGCCTCATCGAGGTCGGCGGTGATATTTTGGTTTGTATACTGCTGTTTATGACGAACAGGTCCCTGTAGATGACGGAGTTGCATCGTTTTGGCTTTGAGATAAGAGCAGGTTTTGAGAAGAAGACAAAGATTAGGAGGTGAACGGCTTGTTGATTATGTGGGAGAGAAATGCAAACACGTTGGATGTCAGACAAGTTTAAGCACCTCACACGTGCCGAGAGTATGTATTTGCATGGTATAAACAAAGTACCTGTATATACCAAGGTAGTTGTTACAAAATGTGTGTCGCGATGATGAGAAAAGATGGCCCCGTTCATGGAGTTTATGGCGATCATCATGAAAAAAAAAAAAGCTTGAGCCATGTGGTAAATCAGCATCGCTCATGGTGCACTTCTTAGTTGTATATTTTAAATAATGTATTTCAACATCAAAAGTCAGTCTTTTTTTTGTTGTCTTATAGTTTGATGTGTCACAATATCAAAAATACTAGCGTCAAAGTTCTGTTGTTCATTTCACAAATTCTTGGTCAGAAAACTGTGTTTTTGGTGAAACCAAGCCATATTCAACAGTTGAATAAGAAAAACTGGAGGAACAAGGAGGAACAAGAGACCGTAATGTAGTTTTGGGTGCTCATATTGTCTGCCAGTGAAGGAATCAAATAAATGAACTTAATCTACATCTTTGAGTTTTAAATTTTAAAGAAGATACACGCTTTATGCTGGCTTCCCTCAGGAGGACGCTCACGCTCTGATTGCGTTCCCGCTCTCTGCTTTATCCCAGAAAACAGCGCTCGAGTGAAAAGACAGCCATAAATCCAGATGTTGAAGCCTCTCCTCCTTGGTGACACTCTGCATTGTGTCCCAACAACCCTGACGCCACTCCTCCTGCACCTTTGTTTGCCCACCCTGCCCCCTCACTTGGCCTGATTCAACTGTGACTCCTCCACCCGATCCTGAAGCTTTTCTTCCAAGGGGGGTGCGGTCCATCCAGTGAAATCCTTATGAATGACAACCGATCAAACACAACACGCAGAACCACTAAAAAAGGCCCTGCTACTCGTGGACTCATGTTCAGTAAAGGGGGGAAGTGATGACTCAATGCCACAAATCAAGTTGGTTTACAGGAGTGGCGGTATGACCGTACCAATAAAGGTTGTTGCTACTGCTTATTCTGTTCGGGTCATGGGTAGCTGAAGTCGATCCCACCTAAATTCAGGCAAAACTTGGACTGGGTGCCAGTCAGTCACAAGGCGTATACATATAAAAGACAGGCAATCATTTGTACAGTCACTGAGTTGGAAGTGAATCGACAATGCTTACACTAGTTAGGCGAGCGAGTCACTTTAGAATCCGTAACACATTGGCACATTTATAAGATTCATATTCCTCAATGTCATACAATTCTAAAACATTGACACGTTCAGGAAAGTAAATAAATTCTTAACTTCCATTTTGCTTTTTCTTTCGCTTTTTGTGACTTTTCAAAAGAAAAGGAGATCCACTGGTGTCAATTGCTGAAGTTATCCAGGCTTCAGTAGCAGTCGTTTTATTGTTTACCGTTTTAAGCAATTTTGAAGATAAGCATTTTGAAATTGTGAAAAGTTGTGCATTGAAAAGGAACATGCTCAATTTGATATTTTAACCTCCCACCTCAAGACCGTCATAGCAGCTGGCATTAACAAAAGAAATCAATAGTCCCTCAAGAACGGAAGAAGATCGGTTGTCGAGCATCGGCCCTTCAGGGCAGCACTGGCAAATGAAACTGTCACAAATCTGACCTTTTCGGTCTGCGAGGCTTTAAAATCAATAGGGAGGGCTCTTGCTATAACACAGGACCAGAAACAAAAACTTTTGGAGAAATCAAGAAAAAAATAAAAATCGAGGGGGAAATCTGGAACTATTCCGAATTTGAATTCTGCTTCCAAGACCAACCGGGTTCTTGCAACCCGATAGACTCTACAGTCTAGTTTTGAGGGAACAACATCTTAATTCAAGGCGAATAACTGACCTAGAATTACAACCATAGAGTGGCACGGAGACATTTCAACAGAAGCAGGAGACGTAACGAAGACTAAGTCCAACAACTTCCAAATACCTTCATGCAATCATACAAGCAATCTTGTGTAGCAAATCTATAGAGAATCTTATCAAGGGCTGTCCGTATCTGTATGCTTCCCGCTAGAAAGATGACGTTACCTCAGCAGCCACCTGAGACCAGCCAGGGACAACAACACATTTATTTCTGGCAGCGTTACCTCAACACCACACATTTCACAGGTTCGCTATATTGGATGTTACCAACTAATTAGAGGACGGGTGGCACGGTAGTTTGATCAAAAAGAGCAAAAGAGCCTGTCAAATAAATGTTTCCCAGCGCGTTTCATTGTTTTCCCGCCTCATGACAGGTTTCACGTTAATTTGATGATTGAACATCAAGCTACAACACAGGCTAACACTGCACCTTTGCCTTATTTAGCAACACATTTCCACCACTCTTGAAGTGTGACTGGAGAATTCCGGAAGAACTGATAAAAAATATCCAAGACTGAGCAAAAATGTGGACTGAACTAAAAACATACCACATATTGTATCACAGTGCTGAACAAAAATGTACAACAATAACAAAAAGAGCAAATAATCCTATTATTGTAATTAGCATTGAAAGTAGCTAATACTTAAACTATTTTGGTTGAGGTGAAACTATGTGAGACCGAGCAAAACCTTTAGACAAAAGTGGAACTATCCAACACTGTCAAGGGGAAAATGTTAACCACTGAGTAGACAATCGCAGGGCACGTGAAAAAAAAAAAAAAAAAAAAAAAAACAACCATTCAGACTCAAAATCCCACTCAAGGCAATTTAGAGTAGAGTAGGGTATATGGGAGGAAACCGGAGTGCCTGGAGGAAACAGGGAGGATATGCAAACTCCACACAAGCACGGCCAGGATTCGAACCCCGGTCATCAGAACTGTGTGGCAGACAACCGGTCGGTCACTGTGCCGGTGAAAATATCCCAGGCAGTATTGAAATGGAAAAAAGCCACTGGAAAAAAATGGAATGGAATACAGCAAACAACCAAGACTTGACAAATCTTTGAGGATACCGAAAATGCTTTGCACCTGACTATACTTACATTGTTCAAATTTCCAAGATTGATCAAACATATTTAGGCTTCCGAAAATATCGGACAAAAACCTTGAGGAAGTATTGACGATAAAAACAGAAGTAAACCTGACAATGAAAAATATCAGTCTCTGACGGGAAACATTTTACAAGTGCTGAAAATTTGCAAAACTGAGCCGAAGTCTTCATATTATTGTCCACAAAAATAACTGAATGGAAAAAAATGGTAAGGCAGTCTAATTGTACATTTTTAGCAGAAATATTTCAGAAAAAAAAAAAAGTTAAGACCAAAAAAAGAGATCCAAGACTCAAATAGACTGGACAAAACTATTTTCCTTTTTTTTCTGGACAATACTGAAAATGAGACCAACCAATCCAACAGTACTGAAAACATTTGAGACTTAAAAAAAAAAAAAAACGTATAGTTGAAATTGAAGATATAAATGTGATGAATTCAAAGTCTGCGCCACATGACCCCCCGTGCCTTTCAGGCCTTGCTGGTGTACAAAGTTCAAACGACGGCTGGGCCACAGAGGATGCTCGCCCCAAAAATGTGCTCACGTTGCCAATTCTGACAGTAAACAACCAGTTATTGCAATAGCGCATACCCTGCACATCTCGCAGTGCTTTATTCTCCCGGGGGAGGGGGGGGCAACACAAAGGCTGAGGCATCTTAACACCGGGGGGGTAATTTCAGACGGAGCGTCCACGGCTCCCACTGGGATGAGCTAACCCACCGTTGCCAGGCATTACATCATGACGGTGAGTCATAGTGCGAGGTCAGGAGAGAGTTAAGTGCACACCCTGCAAAGGTACAACAAGGCGGTAGATTTCATGGCAGGGAACGCAAGGAAGAGCAGCAAACCAAACAGCAGCTGCACATCTTTGAGTCAAAGAGCCAATCCCGGTCTTGACGGCTGCGCTGCGGTCGATAAATCATGAACTCGCGCCGATGAAGTATGCTCGGTTTTGAAGGCGGCGAGGTCGGCCGAGGGCTTGGAAAAGTGGACATTTGTTTTTTGATATTCAGGCCAAGGAATCTGTCTGAACCAAGTGAACAAAACTAACTGCAGTAAATGTGGAACGAGTGATTCGTCAATCGGTAAGGGTTTAGCATTCTGTGGAACATTCCGCCCCACGACCAGCTAACACAATCTTGATTTACAAAAAAAAACATAAAAAATGTTATCCATTTATTTAAAGACTATGGTACCCATATATGGCTGTGTGACATCTTCGCCAGCGCGACAGGCCCTTAACAGAGTAAACATTGTCGGCAACATTTAGCGGTCAGTATAAGCATTAAGGGATGACCCGCATCCCGACCGTAAGCGGCGTTAATTGGCTGTTGGTTACCGAGCAAAGTTACTAATTGAGCACAGGCGCAAAGTTTTTCTTCTAACCCAATGCCGTCAGAAGCAAACAAAACATAACAAGGCATTAATGGGGATTACTTGAGAGGATAATCTATGGCCCTGGACGACGCCAGACACCATTTTGGGATGAGATCAGGCACTGACACACCTCATAGTGCTAATGGGTTATTCCAACAACATTAAAGTGATCTTGAAAGTCATCATCGTCTACAAATTGGCTACAATCAGATTTTTTTATTGTAATGTATCTGGACTTATAACAGCAATCATTCCACTCACATTCACTATAATTTTGCACTTATGGTTAGAAGGAAAGCTTTCTCTACAGTATTGAACAGATGCAATGAGGATCAAATGGCGAACTGAATTTTACATCCCATGTGAAGTATAGTTAGTTTGAGTCACTGAGGTCATTATAAATGGACAGTTTTGGCTTTCCAATTAAAAAAAAAAAAACATTCAAATCCAACAACTACATTTTACTTCTATTGCCATGAAGTCAAACACGATCTCAAATCATCGTTTCCCATTGACATGAAGGGAAATATCATTAATCTGTTCAAAATTGCCCCAAGCCCGCTCCCCCCCCAAAAAAAATTACGAAATATGGGGAATACGGTACATTTAATAAGGAAAACACCCAACTGTTGTATTTTATTTTACAAAAACTGAGTTAAAACATCATAAAACTATAAAATTTATATCAATAATTTATTGCAGCTCCTGGTGTGCTTGACTAGGCCACCTGTGCGTAGTATCATATATATATATATATCCATATACATTTATAAACCTTGTGTATGAAATGCGCTATACAAATAAATTTGCTTTGCTTTGCTTCAACAGTTTCCCAATTTGTGTTACCATGGAGATCGTGACCAGTTTCAATGCAGCTGGAAGTAGCACGAAACAAATTTAAGCCTAAAATAAATAAAAAAAATAAAAACCTCTAGCTACCAAAGTGCTGTTTGTTGTCAAGTGAGATGCGTTCACTTCCACCATACAGGACTCATATGAAATGTTTGCCCACAAACCAAAGCGAAAAAACATCTGCATGAGACTAAATGATTAAAGTTCTAAAAATCTCAATTTAGCAGAACGTCAGTAGCTGCCATGCTGCTAGAGCAACTGCTACAAATAGTCATCTTATAAAGCGAGGATTTTGACCGACCATAAAATGCGTGCAGCGTACTGCGGTGTGGTTTTGCAGCAGTACTTGTTTCCATATTCCTCCATTTGTGACAGGCTTGGGACTTGTCAAGATTAAATGACATGTAAGAGCACATAAAGTACACATTGGAACTTATCTCGTACACTACATTTAATGGAGGCTTAAACCGTCAACATGGGTTGAAAAATGGACTGCGCATTTTTTAAAAATCATAACTACACCCTAGTCCTTTCTTGTTCTTTAACTTGACCTGACTCCTTACACTTAATAATGTATGTTGTGTACATAGTGTGCGAACTCTTTTGAAGCGACTCGTCATATACATAACACAAGCAGCAGTGGGGGGGACGGGGGCATTTTTTCGTATAATTTTTGTGCTTCTTTTCCCTCCACATTCACTTTTCAATAGGACACCCTCAGCGCTCACACAATGCAAATGGCTCACGGCCCTATTCATGCACTTATTAATATGCAAAAGGCCAGCCCATCAGCGTCGAACGGTGGCGAGAGATGAAATAGAGCGAGCGACTGTCAAATACAAATGCAACACTAACAAATTCAGGGCGAAGAAACACTGGCACACGGCGAGTATTTATGAATAATTAAGCTTTAGATTGAACTTTCCTTGGTGATATAAACACCCCTGCGAAGTATTAAACGGA
The DNA here is from genome assembly GCF_019802595.1 of Syngnathoides biaculeatus. Classification (NCBI taxonomy): domain Eukaryota; kingdom Metazoa; phylum Chordata; class Actinopteri; order Syngnathiformes; family Syngnathidae; genus Syngnathoides; species Syngnathoides biaculeatus. The sequence continues at coordinate 13,606,549 of NC_084657.1, forward strand.
GTCAATCTCATTTTTGGTGGAGAGTGAAAACCTTTGGGTTTGACATCAAGTGAGGAACACGAGCCAAGATTCAGAATTTATTTCGAGGTACTTTCATAGGATACTTAACATTTTGTTTGAAGCTACCTGTTTTACTTGTGAACAAAAGTACTCCGACATATGACAAGTACTGTATATTTTACCTCACAATTCTTCAACTAAAGAGACTTCAAGCTGTTTTTCCTGCCACTCTGAGTCGAGGCTTACTGTCAAACTAAACATTAAAGAAGAATTACACTTTGTGTATTTTAAACCAAGCCACATTGCCTTAAGAACAGCTGGCTAGCTTAGTGCTCATATGTAATAGTAAACGCCACTGACATCCTAACAGCATCGAGTTTTGTGGATTTGGAACCATTTCAGGAATGGATATTTTAATATGAACCGAGGAGCAACACGTGAGAGACGTTCTAACACGTACAGGCATATATTCTTTATCCTCTACATAAAGTGATTAATATTACAGCTTCTTAGTGAGTCACAGTCGTAGTAGAAGTACTATTCTTCATTTGTGTCTGCATGACTGATATTATATTCCCTCATAGTGGCCAAGGGGGCCAATGAAATCCAGTATTAAATCATCCAATCCAGCCATTATCAAAGCCACTCATCCTCACAAGAGTCACAGAGAAACCTGGAGCGTATCCCAGCTAGCTTCGGGCAAATGGCGGACTGCACCCTGAACTGGTCGCCAGTCAGTCAAAGGACATGTATCGACACCATCACTGAGCGGGAATCAATCCCACACTGCCCGTACCAAAGTCAGGCGTGTGTACCACCAGTACACCATCAGTGACTCCAGTATAAAAAATCATGATGAAAAAAAAAATCACATTTTTATATTCCACTTATGTTATGATGCATTTTTTTTTTTTTTATATAAAGTACAAAACCATACAGTGCTATTTTTTCCATCCATTTTCCAAGCGGCTTTTCCTGAATCACGGGAGTGCTGGAGCCTATCCAAAACAACACATGTCTGGCGGACTACACCCTGAACTGATTTCTTTTTCATTCATTCATTCATTCATTCATTCATTCATTCATTCAACCAACCACTATAGTCTCTACCATTGTTCCACCAAGTGGTACAGTCCATTTCACAATGAGTCAGTTCAGGGTTAGCATTTTCACTACAGGTTGTGTTGGCAGAACAGCAGTATCTACGTCATCTTGATAATCTAAAGCACAGGTGTCAAACACAAGGCCCGGGGGCATGATTTTATGTGGCCCACAGAGGCTAATCAACTTCTTCGATTCTAGTGAAAATCTGTACTGAAATTTCAAATTGTCATACATCATACATGATAACAATGACATATTATAAGCAACAATGGATGAAAAACATTACCCTTGATTTGTGATTCCAAAATTAGCTCACAAATTTCATGTGTAAATATGAGGAGGCAATTAAAGATTTTTATGGTTTCGTAGTCATAACGACCCTCTGAGGAAAACTCTATCTAAAATGTTGCCCGTGACAAAAATGAGTTTGACACTCCTGATCTAAAGCATACTGAAACAACAGCACCCTAACAGAGGAGTACCAAATCATAGGTCTACAATAAAAACATATTGCCTACCGATGTGAACTGTGAGAATGAGGCTTATCAGGTTCTACCTTTTATGGCTCGACGGAGGATTTTTGAGCAGTGGTTATCTCCGTTCGGAACCTGTTATGTGTTGATTACCATGACGCAACAGAGTAACACGTGTTGATTCTGTCACTTTTACACACAGATGGTGCAGTAACAAAGTTCCAGAGGCTTGTATTTATTCCGAGTGCGACCTTATAATTTTCCCCTTGTTTGGTTGCTTTTTCTTCCCCCCCCCCTCCCCCCCGCCACCCCGAGTTCCCCTTCATTCAAAAATAGCCCATATTATTTTCATAGTGGCTTTGAACACGCACAACCGCATTGCACTTAAATTCACATGTGTTTGCCATTTAGCAGTCGTACAATTTCTCTTGCAACTTTCACTGTGTCCTCATCTTTTTTGTTGGTCGGTGGTTGGAGCTAAATCTCGACGCTCAATGCAACAAAACATCCTTTTGGATGTGAATGAATTACGAGATAATGGTGACGTTTGTGTTGTCTTCACCTTGATTAACCTACCTTGCTCAAATTTGAGCAAATTATAGAAGAGAGACTAAAACATGAATCACACAAGGACAGTGAAGAAGTACTTCAAACGTGATGCTCCGTTTCACCGCCTGTGTTGTCTTGGGACTCCTTGTTCGCCACTTTGCCTTCAGATTCCAATAAATAAATATATAAAAATGAAATATTTGCAAAAGCCTTCAGACTAGAGAGATTCGTAAAATTCCCGCCATCCATAAACAGTTTATCATTCATCAAAATCCAACAAGATTCTTTACAACAATGTAGCAACAGAGAAGGAAATCGTATTTCATCCAAGGAGGCAACGGCAGCCCTCTACTGTTAATTCGAATACCAGAGATCTGATACATTGACCTCACGGAGGGACAAAAAAAAATCTAATTAGACTTTTGATGATGATAATATTGGTATTGGTAATATTGGTATTCACAGATGATGTTGTGATCTGCAGTGAAAGAAGAGAGCAGGTGGAGGAACAGTTAGAAAGATGGAGGCACGCACTGGAAAGGAGAGGAATGAAGATTAGCCGAAGTAAAACAGCAGAATGTGTGTGCATGAATGAGGGGGGCGCAGGGGGAAGAGTGAAGCTCCAGGGAGGAGAGATGACGAGGGTGGACGACTTGAAATACTTGGGGTCAACAATCCAGAGCAATGGTGAGTGTGGGAAGGAAGTGATGAAACTGGTCCAAGGAGGTTGGAACAGCTGGCGGAAGGTGTCTGGTGTCCTATGTGACAGAAGAGTCTCCGCTAGGCTGAAGGGCAACGTTTATAAAACAGTGGTGAGGTCGGCCATGATGTACGGATGAGATATGGTGGCACTGAAGAAACAACAGGAAGCAGAACTGGAGATGGCAGGAATGAAGATGTTGAGGTTCTCGCTCGGAGTGAGCAGGTTGGATAGGAGTAGAAATGAGCTCTCTAGAGGGACAGCCAAAGTTGGATGTTTAGGACAGAAGGTTCAAGAGAGCAGACTTCGATGGTTCGGACATGTCCGGAGACGAGAGAGTGAGTATATTGGTAGAAGGGTGCTGAGGATGGAGCTGCCAGGCAAAAGAGCGAGAGGAAGACCAAAGAAACGGTTGATGGATGTTGTGAGGGAGGACATGAGGACTGTGGGTGTTAGAGATGAAGATGCATGAGATGGCGACCTCTAACAGGACAAGCCGAAAGAAAAAGAAGATGATGATGATAATATTGGTGTTTACTCAGCCCAAGCAGTTGTTGGGACTAAAAACTGATTTGCGATAGTATTTTAGATTTTTTTTTTTTTTAACCAACCAAGAGGGTCTAACATGGTGCCCTGCTTGATCCTGGCTGACTATGTGCATGTGTATTTTCTCAAATCAATCAGCATTTTTTGGGACAGATAAGGACAAGTCGCTATCCATATCAGCAATCACAGAGTATACTCAGAATTTACACACAGAAAATTTAAGAATGAGACTCACAGAGTATTTTCACACCAGTTAGAAATAATCCGAGACCAGTGACATGACAAATCGAATCCTCATAATTTAATCGCAACAACACCGCGAGCCAGAGAGGGCGGAGTCACTCACGGCAGAAGCAAACATTTTTCAATTTTTGTTGACTCAGACTGTGCGAAACTAACTTGTCCGATGGTGGCTAAGGCGAATTGTCAAATCAGCAAACACAACTAAAGTGAGCACACCATCCTGTGTGAAATCAGGATCCCGTCGGCAAAACCCAAGCACATTTCGTCGCGGCAGTCTGAACTCCGGACGAAAGACCTTTATCTTGGTTTTAGAATTTGAATGTCTCAAAAAAGTTCTGCAAGTCTCATCTCAGCATCTTCACCAGCCTCAAAATTTAATTACCACTGAACTGAAACAGGAACGGGAAATCAATAAAGCCAATTAGCTTGCTGTGCCTTCTAATAAGTAATACCACCATTACCCTTTTAATACACCCCGGCCTATCAAATAACGCGATCAATTTCTTTGACTTTCTTCGCCTGCCGCAACAGAGCGGCACCAATTCAAAGATGTCTAATTATCTTCCTCTCTGTTCATTTAAATTTTTTTCTCTTCATGATCTTATGTGCAGTACAGTAATTTTTTTTTCGTTTTTTTTTTTTTAAATACGGGAGAAAGTCTGAGCAATGAAACATCGTCGACCTGGCTGTAGGACAGGGAGGACAGACTGACCGCGGTAGTTGACCCATTAAAAAATAGAAGCATAAGCAAGTAGACAAAAATTTATAATTGGAGACTGAAACTGAACTCAAATTAGGCTGAAATGATAGCCGAAGCCTCATGAAAACTGTGATTATAGCATATTGTTACTCCAAATCAATTGATTTGACCTTCCCCAAAATAAACAATACACGTGGGTTTGCAACAAGTGTCAAATCTTGTTCGGATATGAAAAGTTTAGTCTGACAACTCTGATTTCTCAGAAAGTGGTATTTGTTTGATGTATGTCACTACAATCTAAACCCTGGTGCACACCACAGAGTTTTTCCAGAAGTGACAACGAGGATGAAGAGTTCAACGGATTTGGTGATTTTTAGTGAGATTGAGAGTTTGGTAAACTAGTGATGTTGTTTAGGTTATAATTATCGTAATAACTGTTATTGTTATGTCAACATAACGCCTATACATGTTACATTAACAGACACCTATATATTATTTTTTATTTCCTTTCTAGGTAAAATATCTGATCTTTGGCCATGATTTTATTAAATAAATTCCTCCCCAAAATTGTGACAGTGCATTGCAACTTCTATATGATTCTTTTCTTCTTCATTGTGCATTTTATGGCTGGTGCGATTTATCCTCTGAAGCGATTTATAATTCATAAAATACGATAAATAGTTGTAATGAGAAGGTTACACGGAGCAGAAAAAACTGTGTGACTTTCAGCTCGTCTGGTCAGGGGGTGCCACACCGAGTCACTCAAAATGTGTTTAGCACAGGTTTTATGTTGGGATGTCATACCTGAGGCAACCCACACATTTTTTTTAATCCACCCTTGCAAATTTAAGATCCAAAATGCTTAATCAAACCACGTAATTTCATTGATGGAAAGGCCGCAGGCCTAACATAAACGTATGCTGCAAAACGCCATAGACGGGCTAAACGACATTTGTAATGATGTAACTTTAATTTCGAACCTTGAAACAGATGCTAATTTAACATAAACGGACCAGCCCTCAGCTGCAAAGCTGCACTGACGCAATCAATTTAGTCTGTGGGAATATATACTCAGACATATTATTTATCATGTTTTCATATCAAAGTTATGAAAAGTATGGCTTTTGTTAAAGCTGTCAGGCTGCGACTTCAAGCACGTGCTTCTTTACTCAAAAACTTTCATTTTGTTTTTGAAGATGACTGTGTCAATACTACAGGCAATTTGATCCATCTTATCCTCACGAGGGTTGTGGGGAGTGCTGGAGCCCATCCCAGCTATCAAGGGGCAGGAGGCAGGGTACACCCTGAACTGGTTGTCAGCCAATCGCAGGGCACATGGAGACAAACACCCGCACTCACAATCACACCTAGGGGCAATTTAGAGCGCCGAATTAATGTTGCATGCTTTTTGGAATGTGGGAGGAAACCGGAGCAAACCCCACCCGGGCATGGGGAGAACATGCAAACTCCACGCAGGCGGGTCCGGGATTGAACGCGGGACCTCAGAAGTGTGAGGCTAACGCTTTACCAGCTGATCCACCGTGCCACCCACTCCAGCTAATTTCAGTTTTCCAAAAATCAATTCAGCTGGAAATTGTGACAACGGCTCATCCGTCGGAACTGGAGAGACTAAAAACGGATAACGATGCCGAAGGAGAAAGACTCGGTGCTGTCAGGGAGATATCTGAGAGGAGACAAAGATGACACACTGGAGTCATTCGGGTAGCGGGCTGATTTTTTTTTGTCCTTTCTAGCCACGTTATAAGTGACAAATCTACTTGACCCACGAGCGACCAGCTGTGGCGTTGGAGTGGTCGGACATGACAAGACGCGGTCAAGTCTGTGCTTGCCAGTGGAAATAAAATCAATAGAAAGCAATAAGCACCATGCTAAAAATACCCGTTTTTCCAGAATTTGGAGAGTAGAATGTGGGCCAGTACTGCCTGAAAATGAAAGGCCTTGTCAATGAATATTTGTGTCTGATATTGCAGCGCTGGTCAGCACATGTGCTAAATATAACAGAGAGAAGAGACCTTGGTGCCCATAATGCCTAACTTGGCTCTTTGTAACCGGGCGGACGTCTCGTAAATCAACTATTCTTTCCATCTCCAAAGGCCCCTGGGAGCCCTCCAAACTACACTACGCCTATAGAACTGGCGAGCAGATGGAACGAGGAGGAGGAGGAGGAGGAGGAGGTTTGAGTTGAATGTGGTGGGAGGGTTTAAAAAAAATACAAAATAAAAAAAGCGTCCCCGAACCACAGGAGCCTCGGTATTGCCAGTTATTTTACGCACACGGTGACTATTTGGCAGTCTCCAACCGGATTAGAGACCACGGTCAGTTCTGTCTAGACTCTCATCTTGAAACTGTTCCCCTCACCATGCACATCGGAAAAACAGAAGACAACCGCAGATGCGTTCGCTTCCCCCATTCATTCATTTTCTGAGCCGCTTATCCTCGGGAGGGTCGCGGGAGCGCTGGAGCGCAACCCAGCTAACTTCGGGCAAAAGGCAAGACTGCACCCTGAACTGGTCGTCAGTCAATCGTAGGACACAAATCAGAACAATCACTTTAGTGGGAACTGAATCCACACTGCCTGCAAAAAAAGAACTTCTGAACATTTGCACACATGATGCAGGATTTGACACGTTTAGGGGTGATTTCAGCGTTGGAAAGGAATTGGAGTGGACCACACGATGTGGAGCCGTGATGGTTAAGTATCCACATAAAAATAACGTGAAAAAAATTCCAAGTAGCTTGAATATATCCACAAAAGCTCATTTTTAGCGTGCCAGACTGATTCCAAGCCACCACATTTAGAAACCTTAGTAGGTTGGTGTTGGTGGGTAACTTTTGGGTCCAAGCGCGGTGCCCCTCCGCCGGTAAACAAGCCTCCGGGTGGCTGCCGGTGTCTCCGGAGGATGCTGTACCAGCATACAAGTCCACCTCCATTAAAAAAAAAAAAAAAAAAATGAAACCTCATAAATAAACTCACCTGCGCAGGCAATGTAGAGGAATCCCCAGAGGACGTCCCTTATTTGAAGCATCTTTAACAGCGACTCGACTGATATTCTCCTCGTTTATTAAAACGATGGTAAACAACAACAGCCAGCGGGCGGATTCTGCTCGGGTGCCCGTTTGCGCGCAACAATGAGTGACAAGCAGCAGCGGCGGCGGCAGCGGCGGCAGCAGCAGCAGCAGGCGCGCACTCACACACTCACCCACGCTCACTCGCGAATCCACGCACCCGCGCGCACGTGCACGCGTTCGATTAATATCGGTGCGATTACTCCGCCCGGTGGCCCCTCGCTTGCACAGCATGCATTTGCACACAAAGGAGGGAGGGATGGAGGGAGGGAGGGAGGGATGGGGAGACGGAGGAGGCGCAGGACAAAGTAGTGCGCGGAGCGGGCAAAGGAGACGGCAGATGGTCCGCTAATTCGGATTATTGGGCAAGCGCAAACCGGCTCGCGGTTTGGGACGGCACGTGATCGTGGAAAAAGAAGTAGCAATCGAGTAATTGCGGGCAATTTTAGAGTGAGTGGGGAAGCAATAAGACGGAGAACGGGGGGATGAAAATTATGATACCGTGAGAATAAAGTTGTCTTGGAAACAAAAAAAGTTGCAATAAATGTTTATCTTTGTAACGAAAATGTACTTTCAAGAGAAAAAAAAAAAAGCCGTGTCAAATTTTATAAACTTCAACAAGTGGATTTCTAAACTCCAAAAGAAGAAATAATACTGTTGTGCATGAATAAGGTCACTTCAAATATAGATATTTTAAAAAAGGAAACAATGTAAGGCAGCATGGTGGAACAACTGGTTAGAGCCTTGGCCTCAGAGTTCTGAGGACCAGGCCGCCAGGCTGTGTGGAGTTTGGATGTTCTCCCCGTGCCTGCGTGGGTTTTCTCCAGCCACTCCGGTTTCCTCCCACATCCCAAATACATGCAACATTAATTGGACACTACAAATTGCCCCTAGGTGCGATTGTGAGTGCAACTGTTGACTGTATGTGCCCCGCGATTGGCTGACAACCATTTCAGGATGTACTCGACTCCTACCCGATGATAGCTGGGATAGCACTCACGCAACCCTCGTGAGGATAAGCAGCTCAAAAAGTGGATTTATATATCCCCACAGATGAAGCAAAACAACCACATTAAGAACATTTTTCCTATTATTAAAAGTATAGTACTGTACTTGAACCTCATATGAGGTTATTAGACCTTGGAATTATTCCCTTTCCATTGTCCACATGAGCACAATAATTCTCAAAACTATCCTTTGTCCCTCCCCGTGACCACGACAAACTCATGTATTTTTTTCCCCCACTTTCAAATTCATCCGACGGGCCAGATTGTACACCCTTGTGACGGCCAGTTTTGACCCACGGCCCACGTGTTTGACTACTCCGCTGTCGTACCCGCTGTCTTCTTATTTGCACTTTCACCAAAAGACCTTGTTGAGTGTAAAACTGGATTTGGGTGTGGGAGTACAAGAGATTATGCAGAAAGGGAAAAAGACATTAAAAAATAAAAAGGCTTTTCATAACCATTATTGCCTGATTTCAGAGATTCAGGAGACCCGTCAGTGTTTTATCTCGTGTTCCATCTTTTCTAGTTACTAAATAGTAGTTTAACCCTCTCAGTGTTAACGGCAAAAAATGAAAGATGTTTGTTGTTTTGCAAAATTTCCAGGGGATGCCACTGACGGTGGTTGCGTTCAGGATTATTTATCAAATAAATACAGCGATACAACAATACTTAATTAACCTAGACTAACATTCCTTTACTTCCCAAGGCCTCCTTTTAGTAGTCAGACACTAAAACTGTTGACCAAATTTGCACTTTAGTTGAAGTGTTCGAGGTTTTATTTCAGCTAGCTGGTGTTTTGTTTATGTTAGCTTTCCCAAAACAGCTCGGACGTTTCACTCCCTGCGTAGTCGGACAGAATCACTTTTGTTTTGTTTTTTCAAGATTGTTGAGACTTCTCAGATGTAGGTTTATTGAGCTGTGTGAACACTTTGGAGGCGTTTTGAAAATGGATGAGATTGTCCTTTACCTTGAACCGACGGATTGAAGCAAGGGCGTCCTCTAGTGGCCAAATGGCGGTAGCGCACCATCGTCTTTTCGGTTGACTACCCATCTGTTAAAAAAACAAAATAAAAAAGAGCAGGGAGCAGTTTTAATTACGTTTTTGTTATTTAAAAGTTCCTAATATGTGGACACGTGGTAACTTATTTTCTTTATTTATTTAAAAAAAAAAAAAAAAAAGAGAGGGGCATGGCGGTGGCGGTGGCCTCACAGATCTGAGGATTGGGGTTCACATCCCGGTCCTGCCTGTATGGACTTTGCATGTTGTTCCTGTACCTGCGTCTGTCTTCTTCGGGAACTCCGGTTTCTTCCCACAACCCAAAAAATATGCTTTAACTGGAGAGAATGTGAGTATGATGTGCCCTTCGATTGGCTGGCAACACACCTGCACCCTGGTTTGGCTGAGTACACCCGGTACAACTAGTCCGCCGCCAGATCGTTGAGCTTCATGTCCCGTTTGAGTACTCCCGTATCCCTGATCGTCAACCCGTGTGTACCGACCTTCGCCTGTTCTCCGACCAACCCCGTAAGCCTGACTCCTTTGACACTTCTGTCTGCTTTGATAGTTCTCCCGTGTACCGACTCCTGCCTGCCCGCTCACCCGCTCTCTTCGCCCGACGTCCCAACTACCGCTGCTGCACCTGACTTCCTGCTCGATCCCCGACCAAGGAATAAGAACGGTTCCTCCCCGAACTACCTTGCATTGTCCGAGTCCTGCATTTGGGTCCTACTCCCGTTCCGATGGGTCGTGACAGCAACCAGTTCAAGGTGTACCCCGCCTCTTGCCCGATGACAGCTGGGACTGGTTCCAGCACTCCCACAACCCTCGTGAGGATAAGCAGCTTGTACTCACAGTGAGACATGGTGGTAGCTGCATCATGCTTTGAGCCAGTTTATATTTACCAAGATCCGAAGCGTTAAACAGGGAAGGAATTATGTTTTTTTTTTAATTAAACAAAAACCTCTGTGAGCACAATAAATTCAAAATGTCAGGCAAAGTAAACTAATTTATTAATTTATGTGGGAATAGAGGAAAAATAAGAAACATTGGAAAGTGTGTGCTGACTTCCATGAACACATGTTACAATGTGTTTAGTTAATCGTCAACACAGCCATATGCAAGTAACAAAAGGCCACGCAGACTTGTCACTTTGTCTCAGTTATGTATGAATTTTTACATTTTTTTTTTCACCAAAAACTTTTTTTTTAAAGCATTTCAGTTGTAAAGGTGATTGGTCACATCAATGGTGGATTAAAAAAAATTAGGTCGGTCACATTTTTGTATACAAATCTGTGAAACTTTAAACAGTATATGTATAGACTTTTTATCCATCCATCCACTATCTGCTTATCCTCACAAGGTGCGTGCTGGAACGAATCCCAGCTATGTCCGGGCAGGAGGCAGGGTACCCTGAACTGGTTGCCAGCCAATCGCAGGCCACATAGTAACAACCATTTGCACTCACAGTCACACTTAGGGGCCATTTAGAGTGTCCAATTAATGTTGCATGTTTTGGGGATGTGTGAGGAAACCAAAGTGCTTGGAGAAAACCCACACAGGCACGTGCAGAACACGCAAACTCAACACGGGCGGGGCCGGGATTTGAATCCTGGTTCTCGATTGTGAGGCACCCCCTCTAACCTGTTATCAACGGTGCCACAGCCCTTGTGAGGATAAGCAGCTTGGAAAATGGAGAGCTGTACGTACTCTTTTAGGGGCTTTCGTCTTGCATGTTGTTTTGAATTACGCCTTTAGATGGCACTGCAGGACAAAGTTTAAACCTGGAGTTTAGTTTCAGCTTCATTATTCCTGCCACGCGGATGGATTAGTCAACAATAAACCCTAAAATGCATTTCACTTCATAACTGTGAGACAGACCCTTTAACCAATTGTCCACTGTGTCGCCTGGGAAAAAAAATATATAGGTTCCAATTTCCATATTGGTGGAGATTGATCAAAGTACGGTGGCCTTAAAGGGTGTAAAAGGTTCAATATCAGATGAATAGAATAGTACATGCATGGCTCAAATGCAATTTATCATGAACGTTTGGAGCATTCACTAATGTGTCTCTGCGGTCCACCAGAGGGTTCGGATATTTGTCTTATTTTTTTCAGTCTCTCTGGAAGGGATTTTATCGCAGAAATCCACTCCACACTCAGTGACTTCCCCACTCTTTAGGCCACCAGGCTGGAGATCCGGGCCTCGAGACTCCTGACTCCCATCTTTGCTCCCCTGAGGTTAATTACGTTTACTTTTCCAGGCGTGACTTGAAAAAAAAAAAAAAAAAATGAAAACCCACACGGAGCCGCTGTCGCGAACAACGAGTCGCCTCGGAGGAAGTCTCTTCACATGTGAACGGCCGACCTGCCGAGCGCGTGCTTAATGAAAGGGACACAACGGTGGTTGCGCGGCCGCTTGTCGGCCCGGCGGTTTCCTTGACTCCCACGTCTCCTCGGAGGTGAATGGACTTGCATTCCTCCACTCGAGAGGAAGGTTGGCTGGGGTCATCGTCCATATTCACGAGGAATATTGACAGGAGAAGAAGGCACAGTAGGCAAATTAGAGCACATGGCGCATGCATTCATCTAGTAGAATGCTTTACTATACTGAGGTCAAGCAATGTGCAGTAAATTCAGGATGGTAGCAGGGTGATGGGAATTTCCATCCATCCATTTTCTTAGCCGCTTATCCTCACGAGGGTCGTAGGAGTGCTGGAGCCTATCCCAACAGGCGGGAGGTGGGGTACACCCTGAACTGGTCGCAACCAATCGCAGGGCACATTGAGACAAACAGTCGCGCTCACAATCACACCTCGGGGCAATTTAGAGTGTTTTGGGATCTGGGAGGAAACCGGAGTGCCCGGAGAAAAGCCACGCAGGCACGAGGAGAACATGCAAACTCCACAAAGGACCTCACAACTGTGAGGCCAATGCTTTCCATCTGATCCACCGTGCTTGTCCGTGATGGGAATTTATTTATAAAATAAAAAAAAATAATACTATGATATAAATAATAATAATAAAAATAACCACTTTTAATTCACAAATGTAAATGTTTTTTTTTTTCTTCCCCTGCGAAACCTATTTTCAGATGCTCCCAGAAAAAGTTTGGTGTCTTTTTGTGATCTTTTTGTAATTCCAAAGAACGTCAGAAGATGGTGCCAAATCCCTTTCTAACAGGAAAGTAGTAATCGATCTCTTGTGTGTTCAGGTGTGTTGAAGTCAATAAATATCACCTTAAGGTGCTTTTACGACTTCGTCCATTTCATTTATTTTTTTTAGATTTTCGACTGAAATTTTGCTTAGGGGGTCGATGCCAGAAAGAGCGCCACCGAAAAAAAAAATGTGGGGAAAATGTTTAATTCTTTATTCTCCGAAAAACCACATCCATCCAAAGAAGAAAAAAAAAACGTTTTAAGACCTGCTGTGTGTGCAAATGTTTGGTTCAGATTTTAGTTTCATGACTAAGTGACTGAAATGCGGAAACCAAATTCACTTTGTAATTGATTGATTGAAATTTTGACTGTTTGAAAATCTTTGTCCATCTTGTTGTTGTTTGTTTGTTGTTCCATAGAAACGAGTGCACTGGCTTGACTGTGAGCCAGATGCGTTAACCACTAGTCGACATGCTTTCCTTTCATTTTGTGACCAAAATAAATGAATAAATAGATAAAATCACTTCTGGAAATGTGTTGTTAGCACACTAATGTCTACACGTGCCACCGGAATTCCTACAGCGTTGGATAAAAAAAAATGTTGTGTGGTGGCAACCGCTAATAAATAGAACAACCACTTCTTAACCTCCCATTACCAACTGCACATCATTGTTTGTATCCCTGTCGGCGCGCTCCTCAATCCGTGCTTCATAACAAGATCCCAAGGCGCCACCTCTATCAGCCAATGCTCGGCGTGTCGTCCAAACTATGACGGAGCTAAGACGCGTTTCGTATGCCGTGGGACAAAAGCGCGTCGGCGCGGCTTGTTTTAAATCATGCTCTCCGCACTCCTGACTGTCAGATCATCATGCGGTTTTATGTCCTGAGCGGGAGGACGATAAGTTACTCGCCGATGTCTCCTTTTCGTTTGCTACTCCCTGGCATCCAATAACACTGCTGTCTCGCACCTGCCCGCTAATAAATCCTTATGACTTGTTAACCGTCTCACAGGGAGACGCTCTGATGCGCAAAACTCTCCTCGCTTTGATGAATCACGTTCGGCTGCAAAATTTTTATCGGAGCAAGGATATTTCTGACGATAGTTATAGTTACTTATATTGCACATGGTGTTTACAAGGTCACACCCGAAAGGATAAAGGATTTTTTGTCACAACTTCAAACAATTCCCAGGGTATTTTTGACAACACACAAATATCACAGATACATCCTCTGTTTTGGCCTGTTCAGTGAACAAGGCCACACACCTCACAACTCAACTGATTTCATCAAGGGATAAAACATTTATTGCCGTGACAACCGGAGACGGACGAGGGAGTTTCGGTGACTTCAGGTGAACTGAAATTGGCCTGTTTTGAGTGATTGGGTTAAAAAAGATAACAAAGAAACTGAATGACATAGGAATGGCCTTCCAAACCAGGCTAATGTCAGAAAAGGTCAAAAATGAAAGTGTAAAAATGTATCTATCCATTTTATTTGCCACTTATCCTCACAAAGGTCATGGGAGTGCTGTAGCCTATCCCAGCTGTCAACGGGCAGGAGGGGGGGTGCAACCTGAACTGGTTGCCAGCCAATCGCGGGGGCACATCGAGACAAGCAGCCGCAGTCACAATCACACCTAGGGGCAATTTAGAGTGTCCAATTAATGTTGCATGTTTTTGGGATGCGGGAGGAAAACGGAGTGCCTTGGGGAAGCCCACACAGGGTTAGGGTTAGAACATGCAAACTCCACACAGGCGGGTCCGGGATTGAACCCGGGACCTCAGAATTGTGAGGCCAACGCTTTCCAGGTGAGTCACCGTTCTGCCCTTTAATTATTCAATTGTGTTTTTGAAGGCAGCACTTCACCACCAAGCCATGAATTACACTTTTTAAAAAGGCACTAAACATGCCCAAAAAATGTCATGAAAATTTGACTCACCAACAAGAAGAGTAATGTTAACAAGCCTAACAAATTTTAATGATTTTTTTTTTTAATTTGCAGACCATATACAATCAAGCTTCAAAACTTAAATAATAAGTGCCTCCTCTCAACTCTCAGACGCTGCAGGCATGACAGGAAAGGAATTAGACACTGGGGGGGGGGGGGGTGATAGTTTACACGATGTAAAATCATGTTAAGAGGCCCAATTTCAAAACTGAATGGTATTGTGGAGTCTAATCATAAAAATAAGCACAAAAGTCATCTGAAACTCACGTTGTGGATGTTCTACTCGCCGTCTGCAGCTTCCTTCAAAACATCAACGCAACAATGTTTTTTTTGTTGTTTTTTTTTGTCATTTCCTATTCGTGATGTAGCCATCATCAGGTTGCCAACCACACAGCGGAATGGTTAATGGGCCTTGCTATGGAAGCTAAGCTAACTCACAACAGAGCAGCAGAGACAAAGGAAACCTCGTCACTTTGTCCTTATACAGTGGTGGAAGGAACTCGCTCGAGAAAGTATATGCCCCAGCCCTGTGACGTCACAGGGCTACGTTTTAGCACCATGTAGAATGTCGCAGGGCACATCACGCTCACAATCACACCTAATGGCCATTTCCAATCAACCATTGACAAACACGAAACCCCAATACCAACCTTTTATCTCAAGAAGAAGAATCCCAGCCTCAGGGCCTTTCTGTCTAGGATTGGCATTTTCTCTTGTGTCTTAGTTTTCTCCAGGTACTCCGGTTTCCTTGACAACCAAAGTTTAGAACTTTAATAAGTTCCCTTGGGTAGGCTGCTGACACGAGAGCTGGGTTCGGTCCCCTGGGCGCTACACGGTTGCCACCAATTGTACCTTAGGTATCAATTGAAGCGCTTGGAAGTCAATGTAACACTGCCCGTCTAGATCAGTGGTCGGGAACCTTTTAGTCTGAAAGAGCCATAAATGCCAAAATATTTTAAAAGGTAATTCCAAAAGAGCCATACAATAGTTTTAAAACTAAAAGTAATTAGCGTGCTCTCTGATCTGAAATAGGAAAGAAACATTCCTGAGCGAAACTTGAATACGAAGACACCCCAAGTCGTCGTTTCAAGACAAAATCCTGCGATTTGAATAATTCAAGGTAAGAACTGTGGATTGCCATTCTGATACTTTCCTCCCTAACTGCCTTTTATTTAATAATTTGTGCCTAGATTCATGTGAGAGGAACATAAATCTCCCAAACAGGTAGGTTAGAAAAAAAATAAACAAGCTCCGGAACTAGCATCAGCGAGCTAAAAATTCTTTCCGTTCATCAGGACGGGCCACGCTAAATATACTCAATCCCCTTCAACTATACACTCAGTCTGTTGACATTTGCGTACCCCCTTTCGGAATACTTAAGAGCATCACTGAACAGCGATGCGTAGAGGAGAAAGCGCCCCGGATTAATCCCAATACCCAAGACACCAAAAGAAAAGCAAAAAGGAAGAGAAAAAAAATAACAAAAACAAAAGAAAGAAATTAATTGTGCCTAATTTGCTGCTGTCGAAGCAGAGATTGGATTCCGTTTAATGCTAAACAGACCAGCTCAGGAAATAAACACACTGCTAATTTAAAATGCTCCCCAAAGTGTTCCTTGCTTCTCCTTCTCTCTGCACTCTCCAGAAGAACTGTAGGCAGACTTTTCAACTTTAGGACAAAATGGTGTCCTTTTTTTTTTTTCAGATGACTAAATGATGAAATAAAAATAATATTAACAGTCACCTTTCTGTTTATATATTAATCAGATATCACCATTAGAACACTTTTCGTCGGTTCTATTTGAATGTGAATGCTGCAAAAGAGGCACACGCTGTATCTGCGCGAGTGACGGTGGCGTTTCGAGCAGGTTTCTGATGTGAGAGAATGAACTGCCTAACAAAAAGAAGAAATGACAATGCCGGTAATTAGGGTGAGTTAGTCATGCGAAGGCTGTTTAAAGCTAACTTGGCGAGAGGAGAGCGGCTGCATGAGTGCTTTGAAAGTGAGCCTTGAGTTGAATTTTTTTACGTGATAACTATACAGAACTGGAATTAAGGGGCATCCCTTGGATGACAGGTTCAGTCTGTAGGATCCAGGTTGTAGTGACAGGCAATTGTACTCTCGCCTCCAATTTAAAATGAATACGTATTTCATGCAGTGACCAAATGGTGGCAGTCATGCAACACACTCTAAGCTTGTCTGAACAAGGCCTAAATTGGTTGTAAAAGCTTTGGCAAGAGCTGTGTATAACACACTCTAGTTTCATATTGAGTACAGGCCATTACATCACCGCCTTGCTCAGGTGAACAAGTAAGCCGTGCGCTTCACGTACACCATCCCCGAGCAGGATGAAGCAAACGTGGAAAGATTGTGGTCATGCAAATATTAACATGAAGGATTCCTGGCAAAAATCCCTTTTTTCCCCTACTCATTTAAAAGCCCCCGCCAAGTCTCAAGGGTGGTTTACGAAATTTGGTGCTTTCGACTCGCAATTTGTGGCAACATGGTGTGTACCAAGTTTAGGGTAGAGGTACACAGCCTTAAGGCAAAACTGCAAAAAGTGTCAAGATGTTCGATGTTGCATCGATACGGCACTTTGCCAATTTTCAGGTTTTCAATTTTCCATGAGTCAGATTTAACCCTCAGACAAAACATCACACCCCACAAAAGATTTTCTTTCACCCTGCATCAAAGCAATGACCCAACTTTGGAAGTTCCATTGCAAATGAGCTTCATTTATCAACAGAGCGATCACAATGAATAGCACCACCAGACTTGCCTGTAGATGTCAGTCTCGCCGATCATTTATTCCATAGTAATAATTAAAAAAAAAAAAAAAAAAAAAACGAATGTTTGCTCTCCGAGCGCATCACTGTCGTCCACATGACAAGAAAAGTCTTCCCACAGGGCAAATCTTTGCTACCTGCCAAGCTCAGACGCGAGATGCAAGAGCATGAAAATTCATTAGCGGTGCTCGCGGTGATTCGAGCGTCCTTTTGAAGAAAGCCACGACTTCAAACTGGCTTTTTTTTCCGACTGCTAATGTCGGAGCCCTAATACATCATCCAGTGTCACAGACATGACATTAAGACCCAATTAGGACACATTCTCAACACATTTTGCATGCACTCCACAATGTTTGACTAATTTTTTGCAAGATGGCGGAATCCAACCTGGGACCCTTTGAGGCTTCCTGACTGGAATTAGACCTCCACGAGGTCCGCCAAAATCATCCTACATGTCAAATTCGGACAATTTAGGCACCAGCGTTTTTTTAAACATGGACCACACTTTCCGCATTATGTTTTTGATCATAATGTTACATATAAGTAACATTTTGGAGACAATATACTTGTCAGAATAGTTTTAACGTGACATACTTTTTACTTTGAAAATCACGGGCGTCCCAGCAGTTACTCGGTACTTAACTAAACACTGAAAATATGTATCTGTTGATTACATCAATTTACATGTACATAATTAATACAAACAGATCAAATGCAAAATGTACAAATGTTCTTCAACTTTTACCACATTTTCTATTTTCTTTGTATAATCATGGTTTGATGAAAACACGTTTCCAGTTAGTAAGTACATAGATGAATAAATAAAACAATACACACATAAATGCATAAATAAATGGAAATGTTCAGCAATTTGGCGACGCTCCCCGTGAAAAGGTAAATTGAATGAGATTAATCCCGTGACCAATAGCTATGTAGTTTTTACAAAATCCAACAAACACCCTATTTTGTGCTCGCTGGAGGTAACTACTCTCGACATGTTAAGCAACTTTCTGCGACGTGCTAGTGCCTTGCATTATGGGTAAGGAAAACAGTGTCAAAGAGCATAAGCGCTCAGCATTGCAACGCGAGCGACGAGGCGGAACGTGTGAAAAGAGGGCCTGCGTCCAGTGAACCGCAGCGACCTATCAGGGAAGCTTGTCGTCACAAACAAGTGTTCACACCTGAGCCACTGTGGACAAACCCATCTGTGTGCTGGCTTTGGTAAATTCTTGCTAATAATGATGATGATAATGTGACTAAATCTGTATCGAGAATCTATATTGTTTTTTCCTGAAACTTGTGGTCAAATGTGACATTTGTTGCACTTCGATTGTATTTCCAGAGCAACTTAAATTTTTGCTGATTCTCCCAAAAGCGGAGTAATGTTGGATCAACTTGGTATCTGTCATAAGCCAGCGGCACGGGGGCAGACCCAAATGCAGGACTCCGAGGCAAGGGCATTATATTCACATTTTATTCCAGTCGGAGGTCAAACACAAAAACGCAGGCCAAAACAGGTGGAAGCACAAAAACGCTAGGCAACAGGCAAGATCCAAAAATGTGCACAAGGTCTGATGACTATGAGGTAAACTAAGGAACATGGACAAGAGATGGTCAAACTAAAGAGGCAGAAGCTCGCTGTGACAAAGGATTGCTCTACACTAAACTTGAGACTTACGCAGAGTAGCGGAGTATCCGAGGATGCAGTAAAGCATATGCAACGAACTGGCAAATACGGATGACACATTCACCACTTAAGTGCTTGGTCAATTCATGTTAAACATGCGACACAGCTCTGTGACAGCTGTCAGTGGTGGCACCGCCCACAGCAGTGGCCAGGCCATGCCCCTGACAGGAATCACAATTTTGTTTAGGCGCTGTTTATTAAAAATATTGCCATGTGAGGAAAAAAACTCAAAAAATTCCAACATTTACAGGAAGTGTCATAGGCTTCTTGTAGTTAAAAGCTTCAAGCGGAAAATTAAGATGCTCAACAACCTGAAGTCGGTGAGGGAAAAGCTTGATTATTCTCCAAAGTATCTGCCGAATCGAATTTTTGTCGATGCTGCGTTCTTTTCCCTGGAATTACGCAAACGGCTGCTCCAGAAGCTGAGAGTTACAGTCAGTGGCGGTCGTAGCAGACCTTCCACTGTGTGGTTAATCGAGAAGAGATCTTTGTTTGAGAAACATAATATGAATTGTCTCAATCGTATTCAAGGGTTGCGTGAAATACTCCCATGCCTTTTCAATTTTGTTTATTTGAATAACAATATGGGAAACAATCGGTACAATGACCTTTACAATATGTGTAAAGAGAGCTTTTCTGATTCTATCATTAGAGGCAGAAAATTATTGGGTTGTCTTTGTACCCCCATTCTGTTTCATTGCATATTTTCAGAACAACAAAATGGAGGACGGGGGCAGGGTGATGGAAATCCTTGGCCTTTACGAGCAGTTTAAACTGGATTCTGACCCTTTCCAAAGGCGGAACGTCATTCCGTCAACTGTGTAACCCAATTCTAAGGTATTGCTGTTGATCAGTATCAGAATCAGAATTAGCTTTATTGGTGTTCCAAGTCTGTGCTGTAAGGTATTAAACTACATCACTTATTTGTGTGTGTGTCTTAAATATATCATCAATGAACAGTTCTTTGAAAAAAAAAAAAAACACACAGATGCTTCCCACCGTGGCTTCAAAGAGCGAAGGGTCCAAAGTTTTTGCTTCTTTTTTTTTGTGTTAAATAACTTTGGAATGGTGAAGAAAGTGTGTTATGACAGCTAACTCCAGTCTCCAGATCCCACAATTGGTCACACGGGAATGAAACCCCGAAGACCACACACACACACACACACACACACACGCGTGTTACAGAAACACACACCTTCGAGCACGCTTAGAACTGCTGTTGTGCTCGGAAGCGGGAGCAGGCGGCTACAGGAGGAGTGAAACATGGCTGACATTATGAATCGCATCTATTATCTGCTTTGTGGGGAAACCACGTGAGTCCTCGCGGGATGGAATGTTCCCTTGCTTGTGATCCTGACTCAGATGACACAACTCAAGCCAACGTGGGTGAATTTCAAAAGACTTGACTGTGCACTTTATGGCTGCATGGAAACTTCACTGGGTTGTGAAAACTACTCTAATAACACATACACACACACACTCAAACATGACTTTCCACAAATGTCCTCGTGTGTTCAACTACAGAAGCAAAAATACAGACACCCCAGATGCCATCAGATTTGGAATTCCATTTCCCGAAGAAACAGTAAAAACTTGCTTCTCGACTGTTACGGTTCCGATGCAAAAGATTTTCAAGATGTCGTTGGACGCACCACGCCCAAGCTCTTCCTTCTGTTTCCAAATTTTGCAACCAATGAGAGAAGAGCACTTGATCTCGCGTGGTGGATGGAAACAGACCATATTCTCAAACGTGTCACCTGATCACCATAAAACCACTTGGTGTTAAAGCACGCCTTAGCGCTGGTTCTATATCCTGTTATCGAGTTCTCATCATGCTTGAGCGGCAGGTTGAATGAACCTTTCTGACCTGTAAATAACTCGCACGATAATAGCCAATCAGATAGCCGCATTTTCTTAACCCCTGGCTTGACACGCCCCTCTCGCCATATTGTCCCACAAGCAATGCTAGTTGTTAGTAGCGTGCGCTTGGAAAAGTTAATGTTGGGAAAAAATGGATAAATAATTTAGAGGCTTCAATTAACCTACCGTGCATATTTTGGGGATAATAATAATAATAATAGAATAATAATCATGTTTGTTCAATAAGACTTGAAAGCGGCATCTGAAGAGCAACATAATGCTACTTTACAGTATCTAGCTGTCAGCCAATGGGAAACTGCCTTCATTACCGTGATCCCACTGGTCTCTTGCCACGGCGTCAAAAGTCTGTCAGACATGCACACAATGAGAACCGAACAATACGAAAGGGCACCAAATCAGGCTGCTTTGCGAATAATTGCTCAGTGGAAGCATGACCCAGGATTTCAGAAAACAATTTGCAACGGTGGGGAAACGGTATTGCAAACATTATCAAACTCGAAGTCGAACTGGTGCTACCAAGGCCAAATTATGTCAGCATGGTCATGCATTATTCACCGGATGAAGAACATTTTCACTTTCCATTTATTTTATTTTGGTGTTGGGAGTTTATTACAGCACATCTGAATGAATATTTATCTAACTCGACCCACAAAGTGGCTAGTGGCAGAGGAACTGTTACCTGCAAATGGCTAGTCGGCGAGCGTTAAAGCCAGTTCATACTCCCACGGCCGACAACCCCCGCATTGCATCACGTGACTTACGCATTGCCCTTGCGCAGCACCTCTGCGTAGCTTGCTGCGCACATCCTTCGTGGGGAAAGCCGCGGAGATCTTTTGAGAAGAACTGCGGCACATTTTCAAAACTGCGTGCACGGGTTGGACTTGAAAGTAAAGGCAAACTACACATGGGAGACCGTAGTGATGTCACCGTGATTTTTAAGAGCCCTTTAAGACCCTGGTTGCAGCCATCAAGACTATGTGGAACCACTGTATTCTGCTGCAGCTTCCTTCTTTGTTGCAATTACGTGAGGCCACGTGCTGAGGAGACCAACAATGACGTCTCCTCATAAAATCCAACCTTCACAGACAAATATTTCCAAATTGACTTTTAGGGCTGCACGGCGTGCCTGTAAAGAGACGCGCGCTTATTAAGAATTTATTTTTAATTCTGAGCATTGGAGTGAGGCGTTCCTGTAAAAAAAAAAAAAAAAAAAAGGCAGCCGTCTTTGTTATTGGTCCTGCCGACAATGGCACTCACTGCTTTGATATGCATTAGTTTCATAAAAAAAAGGCGTTTATATTTGTGGTAGTTTCTCATTCAGCAGGGCAGCAAAGAAGGGGAACGACTGGCAAGTGGCTCATTCACAGGCTATGTACATCGATGACTGATGCTGTTTTCAAACGCTCGTCTTCAAAATTTGCATCGTAGGGTCATAGTCGTGATGTCAAGCAGCTGCCTTAATGTGCTTTGGTTGAAATGGAAAAACACGCTTCCGTGCGACGTTACTATAGAGCTCGTGCACCTACGTCATAAAATCACGTGACTTTTGTTTAACCTCGCCATATTGACGGTCTAACAAAGCATTGTTCAATGCTAAGTCAGTTGGAGATGACACGAAAATATGTCTTATAGCACGACGCCCAGAGACTTGTCCGATACCGTTAAGACATTTAGATGGTGAAAATAAATGAAGGCATGCAGAAAAATTAGATAAACTCGGCGTATAGGACTGTATTTAATACCGAAGTCGATGTTTGAAAGTGTATAAAAGTCTGGACGCATACAAATACTTTGTTGCTGGATCTGTTCTCAGGATAAATAATGATTAAATCCCATATAGTGACAGGTTGACAGCTCGTGAACGCGGAAGTGTTTGCGGCCACACGTTAACCATTGCCGAAATCCATCAATCTTTTCAGCTAGTATTCAGTACAAATACCAATATTTAAATAAATGACCCCTGGTTTTACACAAACTCGCATTCATTAAATATGATGTTGTGACAACTAACAGCCCAACATGTCTCCCACAATGTCGAGCAGCTCTGTTTGACCGGCAATAAAATGGAAAATGGTGACGTCAAAGAAACGAGGACGGAAAATCCAATCCAATGCATTCAAACTATTTTTATGGTCAAATTGCTTTATTGTATGAACAGCATGGGATAAAAGTTGGTGTAAACCGTTTAAATTATTTAAGTGTGTAAGGAAAGGGAAGTCTGGGTATCCCTGCTGGAGCTATTTCCCCAGCGACCTGACCCAGAAAAGCAGTAGATAATGGATGGATGGATGGATGGATGGATGGATGGATGTAAGAAAAGATAGAAAGAGGGTAGAGCGGTGAGAAGGAAGCGATGAAAGATTGAAACCATAGTTTGAAAACCTACCTCGAACTGTTCAACCAGCCGAGAAATTGTTTACTTGTGTCTTGCTTTTTCTTTGGCTCCCCAAGACTTTTTATGATGCCATTGCAACTGTTTGAGTAGTTTTACTTCACTATAGTTTAAGCATCGTGATTAACTTCTCCTTCAATTTGTATGATAGAAATGCATGAATACAGTTTTTAAAATGGAGTTATCCGATGAACACATGCTGGTGGACTTAAATGAGGAAAAGGGGACATTTAACATTTATACCTCACGGTGGTATTCATAAACTCAACATTCCAATGTGTAATTACACACACAAAAAAAAACATGTTTGCATTAAATGCGCTCATTGACGCTTGCTCGTTACGTGAAACGATTGGTCTTTAAATTATACGAGTGGCTCAATCAACGCAGCGTAAAGAGAGCAGACGCAAAATGGCGTCAGATTGATCGGTCCGATGGCATGAAAATCTAATCTGAAGGTTCATTATTCCAATTGAATACAGTCATCAGAAAGAGATCTGATGAATAGAAAATTGCTGCTGCTGATGTTTTATTAACACCCACAACCGAACGTCTTCAGATGAGCTCATTTCTTACTGTGTTGCTCCCCGAAGGATTGAAAGGCCTCTAATTCTACAGGGGGGAGAATCGTGTTTCAACCGATGGACTTTCATCAGAGGTGGGCAGCATAATAAAGAGTTGATTAAGGTAAAAGAAAAAGGTAATTCCTCCCGTCACCCCCACAAAAAAACAACCCGAAGGTTATTGGCGGTTTATCGCCGGTTATTCAAGAATGTTGTTTTTAAAAAAAAAAAAAAAATCACTGCATTTCTAATAGGCATAAAATTTCTGCGGATTTATGGCTTTATTGTAAAGTATATTCCTCTTTCAACATACTAGGTTCCATCCATCCATGCATCCATCCATCCATCTATCCATTTTCTGAGCTGCTTATCCTTACAAGGGTCGCAGGAGTGCTCGAGCCAATCCCAGCTGTCATCAGGCAGGAGGCAAAATACAACCTGATCTGGTTGGCAGCCAATCACAGAAAATGTTAGGTTATAATTTAATATCATTGTTATAAATTGTATTCTCTAATTAGTTCAAGTATGAGTTCATTCATTCAATCATACTACTTTGGAAATATGCTATATTTTTGGTACTCAATGCCAAAACAACTCCTAGCTTGTTCCATTCTGGTGGGACTTTGACTTCCCAGCAACCTGGATACTAAAAGACTCCCAGAAAACAGATTATTTTATGAAATGGGATTAAACATTAAAAAGAAACTGTGGTTCATATTGACAAAGCCTGGAACATCATTTTCAAAGAGTAAAAATGAGCAGCTAAAAAGTTTGCTGTAAAGACCAAGTTTCCAAGTTTGACACGACGTTTTCTGTTGTACAGTGTGGCCTTTAAAATGTCCAAGATGTCCTTGTTGTACATTATGACAATCATATGGGTGTGTGTGTGTTTTTTTTTTTTTTTAAGAGTGCAGCAAGCATGATGAAATCCTGGCAATGGCCTACTCTGGGCCAATGATCAATGACGAGAAAGAAGGAACGCGTCAAGCGAAGGACTTGCACGCCGGCACAAAAGGAGGACATGTACTCCCCAGAGGAATTGGCACGAGGCCCCCATCGCTCGGTCCATGAGTCGAGGAGGTGGCCGCGCTACAACATACGACTTGTCCCAGCCATTTGTCAAAGTCGTGTTTTGCTGTCCTCTCAACTTTAGTTTCATTCTAGCGCTTTTTCCTCCCCAGATTCTAAGAAGATAACAATACGAAAACAGCAATGAACAGGCCCTCAACACCCCTTATTTCTTGGGATTAAAGGCATTTCCTCAGTACTATTTTTTTCCCTCAGCATGGTGCAGTGGTCCCTGACGTTTCAGCACCACGAGACGGTTTCATGAAAAGAATAATCGCGTCATGTTTTGTATGTGAAAAACAGCACTCTATAATAATAATAAAATGCTAATTTAGAAAACAGAAAGAAAAGACATAACTAAACATTTTTTAAAGAATAGAATTATTCCTATTCATTAGTGCAACCACATGAATGGCCTAATCAACAGACAGTGACTGGTACTTATATTTCTGGGAATAAACTGCATTGTTTACCTGGATGCCCATCGTGTACATACATCTCTCAATTAACAATTTTGGTACAGTATACACAGCACCAGTGATCATAGCACTTTCATGACAGCATTAGATAAGGTTAGGCAAACTTAAAGTCCAATTATTAATGGGAAATTTCTATTGTAATTTGTTTTTAGCCCACAACAGGAAGTGCTTTTCAATAACGGACAAGGATCCGATAAACCTATGTACGGGGATTTCTGCTGACAATGAAAAAGCACAAAACAATAATATTTCACCACACTGATACAAAGAGGTGGGTATTTAAGTTTGAAGATGGAGCTAAGCAAAACCGTCTGAGCAAAAACAGTGAAATGAGAGATGAAATTATTGCGTCAGAGTTGTACCTGGTTTAGCAAGCTAACTATCGGAGCAGACACCCTCACCCAGTGCCTCGTTGTCGTGTTGAAAATAAAGGTAACACCAATAAGCAAAAACAAAGCTTTAACCCTTTCTTACGCAAAAAAAAAAAAAAAAATTAGCTAATGAGGTGTAATTCTGTGTCATGTTTCCGAGGTCGTCGCGTCACCGGGAGAGTCGGCTAATTGGCACCGGAGCTGTGCGGCTAAAGCAGTGCTAGTAATGTATGAGAGTGCTAGTGGATTTTAGCGTGTGAAATAATGGCAACAGCAAGCTCATGTGGGGGGCAATTATGTCAAAGCTGTGCACATCCAAGATAACCCACCGCCTGACTCAATCTGGCTAAGTCCCGCCGGGATGGTGGAGGTAGGAGGGGAGGGGGTAGAAGGAAGCTTGCGGTGGCTCTGGAGAGAAGAGAATGAAGGCTCATAAACAAGCAGCTAACAAGCACTGCACAAATGGTCAGGCATGTATATGCTAGCCATCTGTATCGGAGAGCGAATGGCCTCCCCGCTACAACAATAGCTGCCAATAATTGCCACAAGATGGTTACATAACACGAAATGAACTACTCAACTCACTTCAACATAGTTCCTTGTGACCAAGATAAGAGACACAGCTTTGGCCAAAGCACAATAACAATCGGTGAATTTGTGAATGTTGAACTGTTATCCATCAAATACATGTTCCACAACTGAAATGAAACGGCATCACGGTGGATGACTCACTGGTGAGAGTTCTCAGTACCGAGGTTCAAATCTCAGCCCCACCTGTGTGGTGTTTGCATGTTGTCCCCCTGCCTTGCTGAGTTTTCTCCAGCCGCTCCGGTTTCCTCCCACATCTCATGCATACTAATCCAAAAAAATGTCATCACATTTAATAAAGAAAAATAGAACTCTATTGGATAAAAACATGGAAGAAAATAAAACCAGTTTGTTCATTTACAAAGTGTAAATAGTGCAAACTGTGTTGGTGTCCTAAATGTCTGCGTTGAGGGGGGGGAGGGGGGTGGCCCATCCTCAGGGATTTGAGGACTCGGGTTGGCTGGTTCCTTTGGATGTGAGCATCTGGTCGTGAGTTGTGGCTGGCAGCATCTCAAGTTCGACCAATCGAACTTGAAGAATGAACTGAATTGCTACTGGTCTCTAGATTCAAAGAAACATGGTAACGGAAATGCGTGATTGTTCATGTGTCTGCTTTCTACTGATCCACTCGAGGCATTGTTTTAATGTTTTGCAAGAAAAAATGTTGATGGAATTTGAGTTTTCAGCTTCTGTCTTGATAATGGCTAAAGCAAAGTGGCAGAAGGAACAAAAAGGCTCGTGGAGAAGTGTCTTGAATTCCAGGTGCTATCATGTAAGTGTTCAATTAGCTCTCAGCTCGAACAAATCTTCTCATTCATTTGTGTTATTCCACCTAATTAGCCACTTGGCATTGAACCGCTTGTATTTTGGCATCGTCAATCTGCCGGCAAGAGGAAGCACATACAAATGACGCAACAGGTATTTTTGTTATGGAAGATTCTCGACTACTGGCACCATCAGAAATCTAGCAGTATACAGCAACTTAATTCAACGCAGGTCATGCAAACTATGTCAGCGGTGCTTTATCTGCATTGTAAATGAGTGTCTTTCTTCAGGCTGGTGTAGATTATTTTGTCATGTACAGGGTTTTCCAGGCATAACCTTTATAAAGCACCTTTGTCCCACTTGGGAGCATCGTTTGTTTATATACTAACTGCTTAGTCGTAGTTGGGTATGTCGTTTTTTTATGCTCTGGGCAGCAACAGTGATTTCAAAATACCTACATGTACTCATGTTTCCCCTCTTCTTTTATTAATGTTTATATTAATTTTAATCTCAACTTCCCTGAAGGTTTCCTTATTGTAGAAAAATTCTGACTTTGATTAAAAAAATTGTCAAGATAATTCATCCGTGGTGCCACGTTGGCTCAGATAGTAAAGTTCTCACAGTTCTGAGGTCCGGGGTTCAATCCCAGACCCGCCTGTGTGGAGTTTGTATGTTCTCCTCGTGCCCGTGTGGGTTTTCTCCGGGCACTCCTGTTTCCTCCCACATGGCCAAAACATGCAACATTATTTGCACACTCTAAATTGTACCTAGGTGTGATTGTGAGTGCGGCTCTTTGTTTCTATGTGCCCTGCGATTGGCTGGCAACCAGTTCAGGGTGTAACCCGCCTCCTACCCGTTCACAGCTGGGATAGGCTACAGAACTCCCCGCGACACTTGTGAGGATAAGTGGCTGAGAAAATGGATGAATAGATAATTCATCCATCCATTTTCTGACAACATACCTAGTCTTACTCAGAACCGTCCCTAAAAGGTGTGCAGGTTTTAGTAGAAAGAATTCAAATCTTTGCAAATTGCTCGAAACTGAATGTATAATAGAAGATACAGGTGTCTGTGATGATCTTGTTAGTATGTAAATTGCGGCTAATCATAATCATCTTCAAGCGACTTTTTGAGCCACAGTCAAACAAGGTGATGCAACTGTGAAGGCATCCTCCTGGAAACTCTTCGCTTCATTCGGCAGAAATACTGCGACGAATACGCTCACCTCTCCATAACCTCCCCCTCCTCTTGCTTCTTAGCTCGTGTTGTTCACATTTACTTTGAAGTGTGCTTTGAGGGAGGAAAAAAAAAAAAAACGAGGACATTCCAGGTTAATTCTGCACCAAAGGCTAGAATAAGCGTTTTCAAGGGACTGTGCCATCTAACGGAATGTCCCGTTTGGCTCTATGACCATTAGACCATTGGAAACACTCGGGGTGATCATCTCGATGCCGAGAATTAACCATCAGTTTCTCCTTCACGAGCAAAGTCCCTTAAAAATCATAATGGGTCCTCTGCATTCATTATGAACACGTGCATATACATGTTAATAGCTGTTTATAAATACAAGGTCACACACAGAGACACACGCACACACAAGACCTCACCAAGGCAACGTCTCGCAACATAATGTAGTTTACATGCAATTACATAATCAGTTATGGTATGCTTGTCAAGGACAAGGATAAGAAGGGTTGGAAATGTTTCCCATAAACCAGTGGTTATTCACTATTAATGTTTCTAGTTTTTATGTACACGTTAGGTCTTTAAAATATTTTAAAATGATTCAGGTTGGTCTTATAGATTGGGTTATGGTAGCTCTAATGCCACGAAGGGTCTTTTTTCTTTTCGCATTTTGCCCCATAGGATGGAATGGAAAGTAATTTTGTGTGCGCTTTTCAATTATCATTTCAAGATGTGTGATGCATTTCTTATTTATAATTGAACCCTTGGTTAACTAAGCAGGATTCCAGGTTATATGAAATTGTACAACACTGGTCAATAATGGCAAATGCCAAGTCGGTATACTGGAAAAGGAGCCCTAATGTACCGTGTGCAAAAATGCAACACGGCTCAACAGAGGGTTAAAAGGTGTTTTCATTCAGAATCCTAGCAAATGTTTCACTTTTATTTGTTCTTTGACAGAAAGGATCCTGTTTACATGGGCATGTTTCATGCAATTTAGCGTCAAATACTGCTGTCCCAAGCAGCAGGTGGAGGAACAATTAGAAAGACGGAGGCATGCACTGGAAAGGAGAGGAATGAAGATTAGCCGAAGTAAAACGGAATATATGTGCGTGAATGCGAGGGGAGGAGGGGGGAGAGTGAGTGTCCTGGAAGAAGAGATAGCGAGGGTGAATGACTTCAAATACCTGGGGTCAACAATCTAGAGCAATGGTGAGTGTGGTAAGGAAGTGAAGAAACGGGTCCAAGCAGGTCGGAACAGCTGGCGGAAGGTGTCTGGTGTGTTATGTGACAGAAGAATATCTGCTAGGATGAAAGACAACGTTTATAAAAGTGGTGAGGCCAGCCATGAAGTACGGATTAGAGATGGTGGCACTGAAGAGACAACAGGAAGCAGAACTGGAGATGGCAGAAATGAAGATGTTGAGGTTCTCTCGAGGAGTGAGCAGGTTGGATAGGATTAGAAATGAGCTCGTTAGAGGGACAGCCAAAGTTGGATGTTTTGGAGACAAGGTTCGAGAGAGCAGACTTCGATGGTTTGGACATGTCCAGAGGCGAGAGAGTGAGTATATTGGTAGAAGGGTGCTGAGGATGGAGCTGGCAGGCAAAAGAGCGAGAGCAAGACCAAAGAAAAGGTTGACGGATGTTGTGAGGGAAGACACTTGGGGTTCGAGAGGAAGATGGAGGAGATAGGCTTAGATGGAAAAAGATGACACACTGTGGCGACACATAATTGGACAAGTCGAAAGGAAAAGAAGAAGATACTGCTGTCCCAACGAGGAATTAGGTTTTCGTTTCCATGACAAACGAGGGGAGAGTATATACCTTGCAAATAGAGTGGAACCTGGGGCGTGCCGATAAAAACAAAACAAATAAAAGGTTTTCATGGAGATTGCACATGGAAACTTCACTAAATATACCCCAAACGTCATTGAATTGACATTTTTACTAGACAAGTATTTGCTGCTTATCAGAGGCTAACACTGTTACTTAACTTTAGTCTGTGCATCCATCTAAACTCTGTGCAGCTCTGCTTACGTTGGAGAGCCATGGCCATGTATGTTTCTGTATATAGTTAGAGTTGTATGATAATGGTTCGGACAGTGAAGTCCTGCCCTCGCCTGACGAGGGCTCTGGATCCAAGTCGTGGGCGGAGATACCGGGCGTGGAGGTGGTCATTTTCGGAATTAACGTTGTACCATTGTGGATGTCCGTAATTCAACTTCCCATAGCCGACGTCATTACAGCGCATCTTTCAACTGTAAATCAGTTGAGAGTGACTACAGCACCCCCGCTGATTGGATTGGAGCCGTGTAGTGTATTCCATTTTTGCCCCAGTTGCTCCAAAGTGAGATTAAATTAACCAATCCCACACGATTGGCAGACTAACGACTACACAAGTAATTAATCTTGAACGCATCGTTGTACATTAGTGTGTATAATGCAAAATTAATGTTAATGCTGCATGCGTCAAGCTTCTCAGTCTCTTGCGGCGCGCTTAATAAAACAGGAACGATGCAATCAGCAAACCCAAAATAAATAAAGATTAAAAGGAATCCCGACAGACGGGATCAACGATGGACAATGTGACCCCTCAACCTATAATAATGCTCTAAATTCCTGCTTGCAATCGACCACGGGGTCCCAACACGTTGCCGGATGAGTGCAGCTTTTGCGAGGAAGTCAGCCCTTAATGAAATCACCCAGCTTTCTTATTGATTTTGCTCGCAGTACGCATGCAAATCAACATTGGATTTGGAGTAAACAATCGACAATTTGGGGCTCTCTATTTTTCGAACTGCATTATGTGTTCAGTTGCTAACCAACACAAAAAAAAAAAAAAAAAAAGCTTCCGGCACATGCTTATTTTGAATGTCAGGTCTCGAAACAAAAGGCAGGCGAGTCAAAAAAAAAAAAAAAAAAAAGGAAGGTACTGCTATCTCGGCATTGGCCAAAAGGCTTTTAAATTCAGGTGAAAATGCAGATAAGTAACAAGAAAGAAGAAAAAAAAACATTGCAGTTCAGGGGAAAGACGAAAAAGAGAACGAGGCGATTTAAGACCATGTCGAGAAGAACATTACAAAACAATTATATAAAAAAAATATTAAAACACAGGGCTAAGATTTCGATTGAAGCAAACTAAGATGAAATGCAAAACTGACTTATTTTATTCAAAGTAGATACCCTAAAGTTACAATATGGGTTACAGTGTATTCTCTCACAAAGCATGAACAAAAAGCTCTCGGCAGGAATAATTACAAACCTTCAGAACAATTGCAAAGTTTAACGATTGAGAACTTCTGATTAATTCAGGTATCACAGTTTGAAAAAAAAAAAAAAAATCCCACAGTGGATCAGCTGTAAAGCGTTGGCCTCACAGTTCTGAGGACCGGTGTTCAATCCCGGCCCCGCCTGTGTGGACTTTACATGTTCTCCCCGTGCCTGCGTGGGTTTTCTCCCTGCACTCTACTTTCCTCCCACATCCCAAAACCATAAAACATTAATTGGACACCCTAAATTGCCCCTCGGTGTGATTGTGAGTGCGGCTGTTCGTCTCCATGTGCCCTGCGATTGGCTGGCGACCAGTTCAGGGTGTCCCCTGCCGCCTGCCTTTTGACAGCTGGGATAGGCACCAAGCACTCCCCGCAACGCTCGTGAGGATAAGCGGCTAAGAAAATGGATGGATGAAGGGATGGATAGTAAATATGGTGAATGTGTGATAGGGAAAAGCCCTGTGGTCTGGATGAATAACAACAAGATGACTATCGAACAAGACTGAACGTGCGGTCTAAAGACCTTGTCCACAAGAACATTTGTATAAACTAAAAACAACCAGAATTCAAAAAAAACAACCAATAATTTAAAAGAAATGAAATTAATCAGACATGGTGACCATCTAAAAAAATCTCTAAAAGATAAATTTGAAAAACATACAAAAATATATAATTTAAGTTGAAGTCATAGGTCCATGAGAGTTTTTCATGGATCTTGTTCAATCCATCTCATGTTAATCGGTGAAATTGCTGCTGGGGGCTAATTATTTTCTCCTAACGTGTTCTCTCAAACCCAAAGAGGCAAATTATATATTGCAATTCTCAGAACAAATACACAGATTACACTGTCTTGCCCCTGAAGTGTCGAAAATGTTCCAGAGTTAAGTCGTCTTCATGCAAAAAGCGCATCCCCTAAGTCGTCAAAAACCTCTTCACAGGGCAAATCTTCAAACTGGCACATCTTTTGAACCTCCCCTGCCACTTTCTGAGGAATTGCATCCTTTCTACTTTGCACTCGGAGTGTTCACGCAATTACGTGAAATAGCCTGAAATCACCATACAAAACAAAGTCTTGTGGATCAAATTGAACAAAAATGAAAGTCCTGATTTTAACCTTTTTTTTTTTTTAAAATTACATTTCAATCCCAGCCACAGTTTGTGAGGGCTTCATCACAGGAAGGTCTGTTATCAATCTCATCAGAGCCCTGGCAACAGCCCACGTTATGATGAGCAAAGCTTCTTTGAACTTCCTGAGCCTCTCGCTACCCCTGGCTCTTTTCTTTTTGGGTGCGTGGGGTGGAACGGCGGTGGTGAGGAGCGCGTGGAGGGGCTGGGCGGGGCGGGGAGTCGTCGTTTGGCTTGTCAGCCACCGATCCTGCCAAGCTCACGAAGACCAAAGGTATGGACGGTTCACAAACAGAATTTTTAAATCTGGACCAGATCAAAGGCCTGAATAGGAAAACACAATAAACTGCCGGGAATGTCAATGAACCAACGGAAAGGACAACGTGATCAAACATTAGTTTTGGTACTTTTCTTTAGACGCTTTGTTTATCCACATATAAGAATCACTCCAGAATTGGAAAACAATCAATCAAGGCACCAACATTTCTGAAAAATGGACAATTCATTCAAAAATAGATTATAAACGATTTTATAGTTTGATTTGTCTAGCTCCACTGTGAACAGTACACTTTTTACAAGATATTTTGTCTTTGGTTTGGTGCAATCCTGTCACAGATACTTAAAGGGGAAATCCACTGGTTTGCACTAACAATGTATTCAATAGGTCATGTAATATGTACTCCATTTTGACAATGTGATATTAAATCCTCTCTCGTTTTACAGTGTTTTGAGAAGATTTTTATTGACAATTACGAATTTTCAGGTGCCCTGCTATTTTCGCGAGTCACATGACCTCCGTGCGTGGATCTGACGTGTTACGCGCCAGAACAAATGCTCGATGACATGGGGCGCCATTTATTATATTTACATGGGACGTAGGGGAACCCAATTAGCATGTGCTATAACGCTAGCATTAGCATTTCTTTGCAACCCTGTTACTGTGATTAGAGTAGCATTGAAATAAAATAAAATTGAAGTAAGGGTATATTCAGCAGTATTTTATTAAGTCTGTCTTTTTGAATGTTTAAAGGAGAAATCCACTGGTTTGCATTAACAATGTATCCGATAGGTCATGTAATATGTACTCTATTTTAACTATGCGATGTTAAATCCTCTCGGAGGAATACTTCCATACACAGCCGTGAGCCCGTTCCCCGAGCCCCGGACCTGTGGTGCTCACGGCTGCGTATGGAAGTATTCCTCCGTCTTCCCGATTAACCGATATTGCTATTTCTTCATCAGACGAGGATAAATCTGAGAAATCAAGGCTGGGAAAAATGGTGTCCCATGTAATCGAGCATTTGTTTTGGCACGTAACACGTCAGATGTGCGTACGTAGGTCATGTGACTCATGAAAATGGCAGCGGCCCTGGAAATTCGGACTTGTTGAATAAAATCTTCTCAAAAGGCTAATAAATGAGAGAGGATTAACATCACATTGTAAAAATAGAGTACATATTATATGACCGATTGGATACATTATTAATGCAAACTAGCGGATTTCCCCTTTAAACATTCAACAACACAGTAACAGGGTTGCAAAGAAATGCTAATGCTAGCGTTATAGCACAGGCTAATTGGGTTAACCTGGGTTAGAACTGATGTAACAAATCAAAAAACAAATCTATTTTTCCTGAAAATGTGAGTTCAAGCGACAATTATGGCTGAAAACATGTGAGAAAAACTATAAATTGAAACCCATGGTCAGAGCAATTAGCTTGATGACGGAATTTCATCTTAGTCAGGTAGCTGACTTTTTTGCCTTTGTCTAGATACCTAAAGTGGTTTTAGTCACGGGGTTGTGCGAATGTTGAGAGACACACAATAGTTAAATGGAATACATTACCAAATCATACAAAAACTATTTTAAAAACTGTTGTATTTTATATGTGCATAAAAATGAAGTTACCCCACTCTAGTTTTAAGTGACTCAATTATCACCATTTTTTTTTAACCCACATCAATGATTTCTTGTTATTTTTTTGGGGGGAAAATTACCCTCTTATTTCTATTAGGTCAGCTGCCTGCCAACGCTCTCAACATAAGCATATAATCACCCGTTTTTTCATTCAATAAATGTCCCCCATTTCCTTCTTCCCTATGTCAGATAAAAGACGGATAGCTTTATCTGACTCGCCTTTCATCCGCAAACATCGCACTGCAACCTCAACGATTCAACCGACGCCATGCGTATGATAGTAATCTTATCTCCAAAGTGCACGTGTCGTGACGACGCAGACGTGCAAACAACTTTCTTCCAAAACACTGTTGCCTGTGAAAACATGTGTTTAAAAATAGAATTTTCCGAGCAGGGACCCAGTTGAAGGAGCTTTTGTAGATTACAATGCCAGTCCCATCTTTTTTAAAAAAATGGCTGAACATGCAAACTCCACACAGACAGAACCGGGATTTGAACCCCAGTCCTCAAAACTGCGAGACAGATGTGGTAACCAGTGGGGCGCCCATTTTTGTAATTTTTTTTTTCTCAAAATATGAATGTCGAGTAAGATTGACTTTTCTATTCTTAGTCATTTATCTATGATGATGAGAAAAAATATATAGACATACATTACAGATGTTTTTTTTTTTCTGGAAAAAAAATATTAACAATTAATATTGTAATTATTTTCTCAAATTCCTGGAATAAATACGATGTCGTCTCTATCCTTTGCGGAAAAGGGAATACATATTGCAGTTTACTTAGTCACTTACAGTGGATGTGAAAGTCATCTTCGCTTGCGTCTTCATGACTGTCTTATCCTTCCTCCAGGTGGCCGCGTCACACACTGCAGAAGGAATCTCTATGAATGACTCATGATGGCAATCTTAACTCTTTACATTCTATTTGAGTAGTTTTTAATATTTTTTTTTAACATGCAGTAAGATAGGGTCTTATTTTCCTTGGAGTACTGTAGCGTATTAATGCCACTTCCATTCATTTTAATGGGGAAAGATGATTTAATCATGTTTCAACTTACAATTGTGGTCGTGGAACAAAGCGAAGGCACCGCTGTACTTTTTTCTCCCCTCATATTAGACATTTTTTTTTAAATGTGAAATGTTATTTTTTTTTCCCTCAAAACATTGCAACTTTATTCCTGGTACGATTACAACTATTTATACTTGACAAAATAAGTAGAAATGTATGGGAAACAATCATGTTAATAATTAAATTGCAATTTCCCATAACATTGTCTGGTATTAGTCTACAGATGTCTTTTCACGTGTAAAGACTCTCTGAACAGATTTTCAATCTACAATTTAGGAATTAAACACCACCTGTTCTATTTGCATGCATATAATAAGTAGAAAAATGTGCCTTTGAAAAGGCGAGGATTTGTTACAAATGTGCAAAACACAAAGAGGCTGTACCTCGAAATCCAATATACGGTGACCATTGAATCCCAACCACCTGGTCGTGTCTTTTCTCCCTTTTTAATTCCCAACATAATATTTATCTCAAGGAGCTCATTTCTCTGTGGCTGTTCATTGTTTTAAGTATTCATAGCACCACTCCCAACCATCTGGACAAGGTTTCGGTTTGACTTGTGCCTCGTGAGCAGCAAGACCAATAGATGGCAATGTTGATCACATCATGACGTGATAGGCAAGCCACTCATCCTCAGTTTTAATCCTTAACAGCCTTGAGAGTAACTCCTTGACATTATTTCCCATTAATTTTGTTGTTGATGGTAGTTTTTTTTTTTCTTTTATGTTGCTGAAGTTTTTGAAACTTGTATTTTCACAATCTAGGAACCTGCAAGGACATAGATGGTTGATTTTCCTGCATCGCTTTACTCTAAGGTAACTCGTGATTAAACGTGCTTTGGTAGTTTTGGTATTTATTAGAAATGAATGATTAAATAACCAAATAAATAAATAAAATGTATGTATTTATTTCTAATACTTTTCAACAGCTTCTAATATGAATTTTTAACTGGCATCAGCAGTACAGAAATTCATTATTTTTAACCTTCAAAACATCTATCCATCCATTTTCTTAGCCGCTTATCCTCACAAGTGCTGGAGCCTATCCCAGCTGTCAACAGGCAGGAGGTGGGGTACACCCTGAACTGGTTGCCAGCCAATCGCAGGGCACATAGAGACAGACAACAATCACACCTAGGGGCAATTTAGAGCATGTTTTTGGGATTTGGGAAGAAACCCAAGCGCCCGGAGAAAACCCACGCAGGCACGGGGAGAACATGCAAACTCCACACAGGCGGGTCCGGGATCAAACCCGGGACCTCAGAACTGTGAGGCCAACGCTTTCCAGCTGATCCACCGTGCCGCCGTAAATAGTAACAGTACAACTTTATACTTGTAGCATTCCGGCTTTCCCTCCTTCATAATATCATAAATTTATTCAAGTTTTCCATCAATATATTACCACTTTAGGTGTGATTGTGAGTGCGGCCGTTTGTCTCCATGTGCCCTGCGAATGGCTGGCAACCAGTTCAAGGTGTACCCCGGCTCCTGCCCGATGACATTTGGCATGGGCTCCAGCGCTCCTGCAACCCTTGTGAGGATAAGCGGCTCAGGAAACGGATGGATGGATGGCGGCAACTTTTCCACCATTCCCACACTCTATCCACCCACAATGAAAATGAGGAGTGTGCCAATTGCGTTCCAATCGACCCCAATGCATGTTTTATGGTTAAGAGGTCTGTGAATAGAGAACATGGAAGGAGAATACTGATCTTGACATGAAATCGTCATTCAATATAAAGATCGGAAAACCTCGCTACTTTTATGTTCGTGTACTGATCTGTGAAAATTATACGATAATTGCTGATCTTGCTCTTTCGCCCTTCCAAGGCACACTGTTGGTATACTGTTAAGTGGTTCGTAAGTTGTTCCAGGCATTATAACCTCCATGGTCCAAGGTGGAGCTGTCGCATAATGAGTTTTTATTTACACTCCAGTGAACATGCAGTCAAGTCTCCCAGCGGAGCAGGAATTGGAGAATGCATCGATTAGATAGATAGATAGATAGATAGATAGATAGATAGATAGATAGATAGATAGATAGATATAGATAGATAGATAGATAGATAGATAGATAGATAGATAGATAGATAGATAGATAGATAGATAGATAGATAGATAGAACTAGTAGTACATGGGTAGTTTAGAGTTTTTAGCCAACAGAGTGACAATCTGTTATTTTTTTTTTTATTCATTTTATTATTATTACTGGGGGGAAATAGTTCCCCCCCCCCCGCAAAACTGTTAAAAAAGGCACATATTGTGATTCATTTGAATAGTCTGACATCCAGTATTAAGTGTTTTCCTCCGAGTATGCTAACTTCATTGTCTCCCTTGATATATTACGTTTTTAAGGCGAGAATTGAACATAAATTGACATACTGGACAGCCATTAATTTTTCTCACGTTACATTTCTTTGCTGTGAAAATGTTTTTTTTTTTTTTTTTACAGTTGGAAACTGAAACCAGCTAACCTCCACACAACCTGTTGGAACCATCCCATCAACAAGAAATAGTAATAATAATAAAAAGACAAATTAACGTTGTTTGTTGTGAAGTAAGCTGTAGAGTTGATTGGCACCATAAAAAAAATGTTTAATGCTAAAAAAAAAAACAAAAAAAAACCAACTAATTCGTATCTCAAGGCACAAATGTAGTATGTTTTTTTTTTTTTTGGGGGGGGGGCACAATTTCAGTTTTGGTCCTTGGCCATGCTGTCTATCTATCCCTGGCCCTGATCCCTCCGTATTGTGTGGCGTGTGTGCAGAGAAACGGCCGAAGTTGGAAACAAACTCGCATTTTTTAACTCATCGTCACGACAAGCGATGGCGTCCAAAGAAGCGATGCCTCCCTCGCTTTGCATCCTATTAGCGAAGTCCCGGGGAGGGAAGGCGGGGAAAGAAGCGAGCAAGTGAGGGAGTGAGAGAGCTGGGGGGGGGGGAAGAAGCGGAGCTCCACAGTAGGTGAAGCTTCTCGGTTCTCACCACCATAACAGAAGCAGGTGTCCAACATGGCGAACGCAGGCTGCCGCTCTCTCTCGACTATTCTCTTTTTATCCATTTTCCCGGGGGCTCTTCTCCAAGGTAGGTTCTTCTCGACCGAACTGCATTTTTTTAATGGACTATACATGCACTTTCCCTCTTGATTCGTGTGGATTTTGAAGCACATTAATCAGCGTTTGCGAGGCTCGTGACCAAGCTGGTTGGATGTAAGGCTGCCGACTGTTGGTAAAGTTGGACTTCAGGCTTAAAAGGAAATATTCCCTGCCCCTGTTTTTTTTTTTTTTTTTTTTTTTAATCACTGTGGTATATTTGCTGGGAACTCTCGTCTGTCGCATTCTATCATGTATACATATACGTATACACACAGAGTCACACAACATAACGGATTTGGAGTTGCGGTCCACTTAAATCACGGCAATGAAAGAAACGGTGGTGCGTTCACGCGCACCCCGAATGCAGATGCCCCAATCAAAACCGCGCTGATTTTAAGCTTTCGAGTAAAAAGCAAACCAATATAATTATATATTTAAAAAAAAAAAAAAGGAAAACATCCAAGGCGATGCGTGTTTTTTTAACAGTCAAAAAAATATATAACTGCTTCTGTTGTCATTTCTGTCTATAACTCGGAGAGCTAAGCTTCTTGTGTCGGGTTTTCTTTGTTGATATACTACATCAACGTTTTATTTTCACCCCCCCCCAAAAAAAAAAAAAAAAAGTGAAATACAAAAAGAACAGCCGTGCTTTGGTGTTGTGCGCATACGGAGATTCGCCAAGAAAGATGCAAATGGTGTCTGTAAGTGTTGGCAAATGAGCTCGCGTGCTCCACGTACGGGGAAGAGGTTATCGTCAATGTGCGTGGATTGTCCGTTCAGGAGTGTCATCTTCTGGTTCTGGTCATCAGTTTTACATTTTACAGCCGTGCTAGTGCGTTGCCTATGCTCTGGGATGGTTTCTGGTGAACTTTCTATTCTGCAGTGTTTTCCCCAGTGACAACAAGAGTGTTCCTGTTGTTATTTATTTGCAGCCTTGTATTGCTTGGTTTCCGGCTTTTTCATCTGCGCATTGCCATGGAGATGTGATGGAATATCTGGAGGGAACACACCCTCCACCTTACTCTCTATCACCCATCACTATTACACTGGCAGCACACTCACATCAGTGAGACAATCATGATGCAATTGGTAAACAATATTTGTTGGGATTAGTTCTGCAAGTCAGTTATTTAATGGTTTAGGACAGGGGTGGGCAACCTGCAGTACCTGGGCCATATCGGAGCTGTGTGAGCGCTGACAAATGCTCTTCGTTTGATTCTCCCCCTCATAAATTTAGTGCAGTGTAGGCCTCTGAGACACTTGACACCGCTCTTTGTATAAATCTTTCTTTATGCTGAGTTGGTGCCGCTTAATATCGGAGGATGGCAGACGTTTGTCGCGTTGTGGATTATCCGACCGGTTTAATCCAGGACGTTGCTTTTATCCACGAAAAGCCTGCGGCCCAGTCATCGTGTTTATGACGAACGAGCACAAAAATTAAACGAGTCTGTGTTTGTTTTTGGACTGCAGCAACTTCTGACTCTGGCTTCAATGCAACGGCTCAAACAAAGCTCATGCAGCATTTTCACAAAGTGTATTAATTATTTAGCCTGACCAGTGCTGACTCGCTTTGTTGTGTAGCATTGCAGGGTGTTTTTTTTTACTTTTTTCTCACCAGAAATACACAGACAATGGTATAGAAGATTTTTATTATTATTTTTTTTTTCAAGATTAAGTTGAATTTCAACACCTGATTCAATATAAACTTGGTAAGAAAATAACATTTGAATAACAGTTATCTTTCCTCTGCCAAGGAAGCTAAACCTCGTGTAAGGGTGGGGCATGTGCCAACGGAGGACCCATTACGTTTTAGTGCAGATCCAGAATTTTCTTTCCACTGAGTTTTATCAACATTATAAGAAAAGCGGCAACATTTTACATGATGTCTTGTCTCTTGTAGCTCTTGATGAAAAATGCACGTCTCTTTCTTCAAGTTCACAGAATTTGTTCCTGGGCCAAATTATTGGAACTATACGGCCATGACCGTAATTTACAAGTTTGTATGTTTTCTTAAACTGATATTTGAAGCACTGTAGAATGGATCTCTTTTTGTTGTAATTAACAATATAGTGATGTGACTTTTAATGACACTACACCAGATAAAATGCCAAATGCTATATTAACGGCAGAATTTAGCAGCTTGTTTTGAATGTTAGCGTGTGCTACGTGACTCTTCTTTTGCAGAAAAATGTCATCATCCCTGTTAACAAATTAACTAATATTTTCTGCATTGTTGTTCATGTGCTCTTTAAATTGTGCAACAAAGATGCAGATACAGTATTTTTTTTTCTTTAGAATTGATTAGCCTACCAATGTATTCCATTGATTAATCAGATACAAAGTGATTTGGCAATAGTACAGAGCAATACCAATACAAAATATGCATGTGAGATGTATGTATTATTTTCCTCTACTCGGGATTGCTGTCTTTTCTCTGTCCACTATAATTGTGACTTTGAATGTGTGTGACTTTAAATGGCAAGGACCGTGCCTGGTGAGTGACGTGCGTCTGAGAGTTTAGTTGCCTGTTTTTGACATAGGTTAGCATTTCTGCGCATTGATTACTTGGGCATCAGTTATGGATGTTTCAAGTAGTGTATGAATGTGCTGTGGGTGTGTTTATTTTGTTATCGTTTGTTCGGTAGCTGTAGCTGTGTCTGTCCTTGACCACTTGTGGGGCCATTACAATATGTTTTAACTCGCGGTGGCAGGTGAAATCAAATTAGTTAGTTTCAATACCTTGTCTTGACGAGTATAGAGACAATTGTATTTATTTCTGCCTTGCCAAGGGACAGACCTGTAGCATATTTATATTTCAATAGCATTATTCTGTTACCATAGAAGCTGTGTAATTTTGTGTTGTCATAATCTTTTCTCTGTAATTAATCTAGTTAGTCCCTTCACATTTTTTTCTTTTTTGGTCACAGTTAATGTGATGCTTGTTTGTGATACCTAATGGGGTCATATTAGGGTGAAAATGTGGGTGCAAAAAAAAACGCTCAACTCAAGATGAAAGTACTGATTAATTAAATATTTGGCTGTTTAAAATTTAAAGAGCTGTGAAAAATGCCCAGTGGGAGTAATATCTGATGTAGTTATATGGATGGCTGAGTCTTGAGTTGAAGGATGACTTCAGCATCTAAAAACACTCCTCGGAGAAGTGTTGGGAGATTTTTAATTTTAGAATCTTGTGGAAAGTGACAAGTGAATGTTCCAAGTTTGGGATCAAACTCGTCTTTAATAGGGATGGGTTTGATCGATTAACTGATTATGTTGGTTTGCGTTTTGTTTTTGAACATGCTAGCTATTTTTCCAACTTTGCACAAAATTGACAAATAAGATGTCTTGTTTTTTATGCACTAAGTGGGTGCAAAGCGTCATTGGACTTTCACCTCAACCAGTTGGAGTCCCGGTGATGGAAAACAGGTGCGGGAATGGACTTGTTCGCTGCCTGTCGTCCTCAACAGCCTCTCAAAGTGTAATGAAGAACAATGCCTTTATTCCTCAGGGAGGAATGAACCCCAAGTGACCGAAGTCACTCATGCCCCACCCACCTCCCACCCTTCGTCTTCCGCCATCGACGGCTACTGTTGTTGACAAGACAACAGATGACTGGCTCGGGTCGCATCTGGCCTCTGTGCACTTAGTGTAATCAAAGCGCGAAAAAAGCCTTTACGGCCTACTTGTCAGGGAGCCGTCTGCTGATGGGATGTCAAGTACGCACCTTCCGCTTCCGAATCTCCAGGGGGAGGGGGGGGGGGTGGGCGGGCGTGGATGGCAATCTGTCCCCCGGAAAACAGCCTACTTGCCGTGGGCGTCTAATTAGAGTGAACAGTTTGACGTTGTTGCGTTTGAGACCATAGGAAAGGAGTCAAAACTATGTGAGAGAGGCTAGTGACATGAATACATGAATTCAAATATTTACTTAACATTACTTTTACAAACGTAAAACCTGGAAGTACAGCGGATGCTTGGAAGTCCAAAGGTAGAACACATAAAAATTCTATCGTACGTTTTAAGGAGGTCTGCCCTGCTCCTTATTTTTGCGTGAAAACAAGTTTCACTACTTGGTGATAACCTAGAATTCATAGTTGTAGTACATTACACATTGCCATTTTAAAGTTACGCCATTAATGTATACTTGTATTTTTATATATATATATATATATTATTTTTAACTACCCTATTTTCTTATGTGCTGCCTCAGAATATTTATTTTTTCTGTTCACTTGAAGAGAAGAGAGCCAGCATTGCTCTGAAACCTAATTTTAAGTGGACAAGGCGGTTCTTGATATATCAGATCGGCATTTATTAGAGTAGAGGTCACTTTTTACTGTACATGACACTGACAATATTTCAGTTAATGTTAGAAATGTTTTTTTAGCACAAATGTGGATGCTCAGTAAGAAAAATCTGGATTGTCTCGTAAACATTAGTTTTACTGATACCATGTTAGCGCACGGTGTATTTTTGTGATTTTTCTTTTTGTTTTCTCGTAAACATTCTCAATTGGGATGAAGTAGATACATGGATTTCCGTTTATTCGATGAGAGTAAGCGAAAGACACACTGCATTCCCTTCTTCGAGACGTTTCATCTTTCAAGTGGTGCCCTAAACAGTCAAAATTTCTCTTCATAATGTATTTTTTTCTGGGAAATGTACACATGTAAGCGATTTGTTGACGAGTCCAGTTTGAATTGAAATGTAAAGATTTTTTTTGTAGAAAAGACAAGTTGCTAGTTTTGTGACCTCCATCATCTTAGTATGCAAAGGAGGCACATGGTGGCATCAGAGCCTCTAATTGGACCCTTGTTCCCAGTATTCGCAAATACATTTATGAAGTGGACAATGAACGAATAAGGAATCAATCTCAATCTTTTTCGCTGGCCACTACATACGCAAATCTGTCGAATTGGCTGTAGTTATCTGAGAGGAAATTTATGTCTTTACGGAATACAATAGCGTCCGTTATTGCGGCACAGTAGGCTGGAGTGACGGGGCATCTTCCGCTTTCATTTTAAGATACACTCCAGCTGGTAATAAGTTTCAGGAAATTTGCACCTGATGAGACCCTTCAGGCTCTCTACTGTCTCCAATATAAATGGATCTCCCCCCATACCCCCGCCTTCACAATGATTTCTTGTCTTTTGCTCTCATTTTTTGCGACTGCGTTATTGAGGGATTGTTTCTTCTGTAGTGGGTGACGGCTGCCTTTCAACATTTTTATTTTTGCTGTTGCTGAAGTGAAGCCTAACCTCACTTAATCAGAAATGGTAGATTGTAACTCAGTGCCAGAGCGAAAGGTTTAGTAATAGCCTACAAAGTTTTGTAGTCTGACTCGATGTTATTTGAGAATAATAGTCAGCAAATTGGTTTTAAATCCAGTTAAATCTTCACTGACTCCACTTGGAGTCACTCATTCTCCGTGTTGTATTCTGACAAAAGATATTTTCTTTCACCTCCCCTATTTACTTTGTGGTCGAAATTGGGGTGAAGTGGCTACCGTGTTTATTGTACAACATAGTTACGTTTTCTTACCTCTTTTATACTTGGTGACACTTGCAAAAGCGTGCTGTTTTTATAGGCCTTCAGCATTCGCGATTCAGTAAGCGTCCTGAGACTGCAATCCCGCAGGAGGTAAAGATAAAGTAAGCACATTCCCGGGCAAAGGTAGCAAAAAATGAAAGTGCCGGCATTCCATGCCACTGCAAAACTTTTATGGACAAACAACCGAATCTGATTATTTTTGATACATTGGTGAAAGCACCCATTAGAAGCAAGGCGTGTGGGCGCCATTTTTGCCGTCAGTTTTCCTTGCATCTTGCATAAGTAGCACTTGTGCGTTTCCTCTAATTATCTACTAATAGTAGCCTTTTTAAAGTGATCGGAGTGGAGCCCAAGCACACTTTGCACTGCGTGGGAGGTCAAACACTTTGGAACATACTTTCTCAATCTGCTTTAACTATCTGTTTCAATGACAACAAATACATGCATTCAAGCCTGTACGTGTTTTTGAAGAGTAGTTTTACTTGATAGCCTCGCCCGGCCAAGTATG
The DNA here is from genome assembly GCF_019802595.1 of Syngnathoides biaculeatus. Classification (NCBI taxonomy): domain Eukaryota; kingdom Metazoa; phylum Chordata; class Actinopteri; order Syngnathiformes; family Syngnathidae; genus Syngnathoides; species Syngnathoides biaculeatus. Next base: position 13,651,360 of record NC_084657.1, read on the forward strand.
ACTAAAGTAACGCACCAAATCGTAAATGTTTTGTTTGGAGCAGTACGAAACAACTTCGCATTTTCGGGGCTTACGAGAATTGTTTAAAACATCAGACATGTATTTGTGTTCTTCGCTGGAAGTAAGAATTAAATGGAAATGTTTTAACCGGATGCTTTTCCGGAAAGTAGTTCCCGTAGCTTTGAAGTGTGTAGTGTTTGTTGGGCTTCACTTGGCTGTCAGATTAATACCTTCTCGTCTGAAAATGAAAAATGGTTGAAGGAGCAGTTAATCCGCATAAGAGCCCCCCCCCCCCAAGTTTTTTCATAGGATAAGAAGCTCCAAATCTATCTTTATATTGATTTTGACCTCATGTGACAAGCCGTTTCTAATTTCTCTTTCGTTGTCGATGGTCCAACAAACACATTTGTTGTTATCCATTATTACAGTTTTGACATTTCCAGAAATGTTTATGAAAATAAATGAACAAGTGCAACGGTGAACTGCAAGAAACGTTGTTGTGTCCTTCCGGCAAGGCACTCCATGACTTGTTCCACAAAAATCTCAACAAAAAGTCACTTAAGAACCTATCCTATACAGGATGGACATTTTTTATTGTTAGTAATCCTGCTGATTTGCGTGACATTGATTCACAGCGGCCACTGCAAAATGCAAGCAAACACTTTATTGATTGATTCTGAAGCATTCCGATTCTCAATAACATTATGATGCTAGCTAGTTGTTACTATGTAGTTCATGTTAAACATGGAAAAGTATTTTCTGTCATCTAAAATGTGACTTAAGGGACATTATTTGAATTATTATTCCTAAAATCTAATTCCTGTTATGAATTCTGATGTAGCCCATTTGGGTAGCAAACTAGACCAATCCACTTGCTTGAAGATTCAAGACATCATAAGCTTGTTAGTATCAACATCAGCCAAAACGCTTCATCGATTAATCATGACCATCAGTCCAAGTTTATCTCGTGAACTTGAGCTACCGCAAGCAGAATTAACTTTATGTAATGGCTCAAGCCTGTTGACTGTCAAATTTGAAACGGGTCACCATGTTACCCCGTTCCGGCCGCCTACACAATTCGCCCCTCTCTTCCCGGTCGCCGTACAGCCTCCGTTTCATCTCTGACCTGTCGGAACAAAGCTAGCGTGGGATGCACCCTTTACACCACATTTTTATTACCTCCCACACCCGAATGCTTTGCCAATAATTGCAGCTTAGGATGCTGTCATTGTGCTTCTTAAAAGCATCATAACACCATCCTACTGTACGCGGTAATCCCCCCTCCACCCCCTGCCCCCCATTTATCACGTGGCTATCCTCATGCTCCAACAATATATACCCAGTCTTAGGAACGTGACAATGTCAATCTATTTTTTTTTTTTTTTTCTCAATAAGCCCGTGTTTTAGTTTTGATTCATTGGTTGATGGCAAAGTTGGAGTTCACGTGGTTTAAAAAAACAAAACAAGGAGGATTACAATGTAATAAGGTCAAGGACTGAGGAGTAGGATAAGGCTTTTGACTGAATGTCCTTGATCGGCTTGGGAAGAAAAGATTTAGTAATTTTTTTTTTATGTATTTTTTTATGACATTAAATGTCCCAACTCCCACAGGCCATCCAGAGTGCTGGAAAATGAGAAGAAAATAATAATAATAATAATAATCATATATTTAATAATCAAAGAAACAAGGTTTACTATTTGATGTGGTAACCAGATTATGATTGGTAACTCTTCTCCTTGTCATTTTTGTCATTTTTATTGCAGTGAGTGACGCTGTTTTGACCACAGCAGACGTGCAACAATAAATCAGCTATCAAATTGACTACTATTTTGATTGACGCTGAGTTGATAGTTAAACAAAAAATTGTGTAAAGCCTCAGACTTTAAGCCTTTCAGCAGTCAACGTTGTGCGATTTTCTGTAGTCCTCCATGGAACGAGGCAGATTATCTTTGTGTCTAATCAAAATTAGACATTTGAAAACATCTGCTTTTGCTTCGGAAAACAACGATCAACATTTTTTCCTATTTTCTGACGTTTCGGACGAAAGCTGTAAATTAATCATAATCTGTACCTTTTCTGTAATGTCAATATCAAAAATTGAATAAAGGGATGAATTTGTTAAATCCTATTCGAGTAATCGAAAAAGAGACTAAAATAATCGTTAATTGCAGACCTAGTTATTTTATTCGGTTAGCCTGATCGTCTCTGATTCTCAATAAACATCTATTATATTGAGAAACCACAGAGGAAGCTTAGACGCTCTGCTTTGACCCAGTAAAACTTTTCCGGCAGAAACACATCCTCCATTCTGTTTATCCAAACGTGGTGGGGCGTCGGTTATTTAATAAAGGTTTAACACTTATGATGGTCTGCCCCAACTGTTTTCCAATCAGATTGGGGAGGAAAAAAATTTAATTGGCACACCCGACAGCCGAGTTTGGCATTGGAAGGAAGAGAAAATGCATACATGCATGTTTGTACCGCTGTGAGCAACCATAAAGTGCATTTAGTTTGATTGCATCATAATCCAATTTCATCGACAATCAATTCTACAAATTCGACTCTTCTTAAACCGTTAAAAATCAGTTATTTTTAACTATTTTTAACGGGTTTCCGACGGCAACGTTAATCACATTACATTATAAAAGTTGTACAAGAGTAATGGGGTGCAACTGACTGTAAGAAAAAAAAAAAAAGAAAGAAAAATCTATTCATTGTCATTCCCTGTCCAGCCCAGATGCTGCCACTTCAATCTGCTCTCTATTTTGTCACACTAATGCGCCGAAAGATGACAAGGGTGGGTCATCTCGGAGCGGCGCAAGGGGGGAAAAAAAAAAAAATAGCAAGGGCTGAGCGTGACAGGCGATGTCAGCCTACCTTCTATTTCATCGTACCCACTCTGTGGTGGGGAAAATATAAAAATGGAAAGACTATTGGTCATTGCTAAGGGGAAAATGGCAAAGTTATAGTGTGATTGCAGGCTCCAGTATGGCTGCATTTGAAAGATTTATCTTGAATGAAATGATGAGGTGTCCCGTGCATTTCATGGAATGTGGTGCCATAATGTTCACGTTTCATAGGAGGGTGACATATATTAAGTGACGATAAACCACCTGGAGTTTTATGTAAAAGTGTGTAGATGGAGCAGGTCCCGTCATCAACCCAAAAACAGGTGTCGAAACCTTAGTTCTCTGGTATCGCTTATCAGTTTTTGCTTTTTTAGCACTTCAAACAAAACAACATGTTTTGGAAAGGATTTCAGGGCAAAATAATTTACAAGTTTAACTCATGTCGCAGTGATTCACCGCATGCCTCAAATGTGGCTTTTTTTTTTTTTTTTTACACGGCATTAGCAATTCATTCCCTGAATTGTTATCCTTCATCTCATGATCGCAACACAAAACAACTGTGACGCATACTCTGTTTGTTTTCATACTCTGTGCATGTACTGTACATACTCAGAAATTTGACTTTGACTTCTTTCTTGCAATTAAAATTTTCAAAAGCTAATTAATAATTCCACTGCAACATGCAGCAAATTTTCTGCTTCGAGCTTGTCCCATCCTGCAGGGCCAATTAGAATTAGTATTATATATGATGGACTCCCGCATGATGAGTCACTTCAAATTGCATGCACTCCTTAAAGTCTTAGCACCCTTTGGACAATGGTCATTGCACTGGACTATCGCTTTAATTGGCATTCTAACTGCTCTAAATGCTAGAAAACTGCATCCTTTGCAAAACTGTGATATATATATATTTTTTTAAAGAGAGAGAGAAATTCCTTGTGTAGTGTTTGCATACTCAGCCCAAAAAAAAGGTTCTAATCTCTCCCCTTTTAATCGACGTGACAAGACGAGAGTCACCCCCATAGTATTTATCGTCGTCATAAAAGTTGTGCTGACTTCACCATCTGCATGGACCTGTTAGTCACTGCGGTGGTTTACAAATGTGGATTTCACAAACAAGCTGAGTGAGACCTTCTTCCGCGCCTACCAGTTGTAAAACGTACTTGACGGATATATTTGTTGATGGCAGTAATTGGTTGGATTCCAGTTAATGAAATATACAAATCCAAAGCAACAAGGGAGTTAATGGTCCTTTATTTTAAATGCCGGTTTCAATTGACATGACTTGTTTCATATAAGTACAAGAAATAATAGCTCAAAATTGTTCTCCGATAGGAAATGCATCACAGTGAAACTTGGCCATGTTGTACACGTCAGCTCTTCTCTCCTCGTCAATTCTTATTCCAGAAAATGACAGACCCCTGGTAAATCATTCATACCCCAGAGCCCGCACGGCTGAACAATGCTCTGAAGTTTTGTGTTATTAAAGTTCCGGCGTGTATGGCAGTACTATCTAGGAATCTTTCCGAATCAAGGGGATTACGCCGCAGCCGGGCTGCTGTTTGAGAATAATCAGTCAAGTCTCAGAGGAGAGAAAATCCTTGGTAATTTCCCGTACTTGTGCTTCCATCAGTGGAGCATTGCAGTGTTCATATATTGGGAATAAGCGGTGCGTCATTCAGTTTCCGCTTCCCTTTTGGTTTTCATTGCCTGCCTGCATTTCGCCACAGGAATAAAACGATCTACAGGTATCTAGAAATTTGTATTATTTTCTTAAATCCCCTCCAAATCTTTTTCATTGGGTAACAACCATATGCATAATGTACACATGTCAAAGGTTAAAATTAGGCACATACCGAAATCTGAAGTGGACGATGCTAACTTTTACTGACTTAAAGTTGTGCAACTACGGTTGCATTGAACATCTAACATTAGTGGTATACTTTTAGACACAAGCAGCTATTTTTTCTGTCTTACCTTTAAACCTCTTCAAGAGACCAGCTATCTCAGAGACCAAGAAGTTGTCTCATGTCCTTGCTCTTAAAGTGGAAGACCGGTCATATGCATTTTAGGAAACGGGTGCTTACCTGGCGGCAATAACCTTTTCAGTATTCATGGCTGTATTAAGCGGCTGGTACAGTTTGCTATGCAAAAAGTATGTCATGCTTGAGGCTAAAGTGCGGAGAATGTCAACTCTTGGGCGCAGAGCAGATTTATATTACGGCCATTAGAAGAACAATCACACCTCAAATGTGAGGTGTCTTCAAATGGAGAATGTTCATTTTGATGGCTGACGACGCGGCTTTATATGTTTAGGTCTTTAATTGTGGTCTATAAGCATTAGCATGTGGTGCTGTAAGACTGCTGGAAAGGGTTTTCCTGAAGTTTAGCTTTTCTGCACATTTTACAGAGAAAATTTGTCATTTTTTATATAATTTGATCAAAGAAGACACTTGTAACAATTTTTTAAAAAATCTAATTTGACCTAAATCTGATTTCGGGGATCAATTGATGAAAAAGTGGAAAAGCGCACGGTGGTCTGACAAATTCACATTTCGCATCGTTTTTGGAAATCACTGACTTTATGTACTTCGTGCCAAAGAAGAAAGGTTTCAACAAATATTAGTTTAAAAAATTTGTTTTTGTTTTTATTTTCATGGATAACAAATGTCACTAATTCTAATCCTGGACCAAATCATCAACGATGAATTCCACAGAGATGATGCATCAAAGGTAGCTACTATAGATCTTTTTCAGATTGGAGACGAGTCAGATGCTTCTTTTGAAGTCTTGGCCAAGGATGTGTAATGTAGTGAATAAACTGCAGTCTGCACAAACATTTTATGCACAAATCTTTAATGGGAAAAACATTTACGTTAAACAGTGTTAGTTTATTTATTTTTATATAGTATTTATTTATTTATTTTTCAGCAGTATTAATAAACTGTTATACTATCATTGAGCATTCATTTTAGTTGGTTGAGTGATTCTGTTCTGACAATTACAGGCTACAGGACAAGTGTGTCCTGTAGCCTGTCCCGAGATATATATGACCGCTACATAAGCACATGCACAATTATTATTAATAATGATTGTGGTTCAACTTTTCTTAAAAAACAAGACAATTACAAACAATAAAAGTACAAACCTAGCAAAATAGAAATACAGATAATTCCCAATATTTTGAGCATGTGGATATAAGCAAATTGTTGGTGCGCATTATCCATTGGTAGAAGGGTTTTCATATATATATATATATATATATATATATATATTTTTTTTTTTTAACCTTTTTTTTTTTAAGGTCAACTTTAGGGGCTACTTCAGGACGCATTATACACGAGAAATTACGCTATAGTATTTTCATAGAAGTAGTGTAAATTGGAAATGAAATATATTGATTAAATTATGGACAGTCTGTGGAGGAGTTTGCAAATTAAAACCATAATATATATATGTTAAAAATAAAAAGAACAAAGCTAAGGTCACTATTTTTTTTCAACCTCGTATTTATTGTATTATTTTACTGATCTACTATTCTTGAGTTATATATTTTAGATGCATACAAAAAAACATCAAGGGTGGGAGGAGGGGGAGATTCATTACAATAAGTATTGTGAAGTGTTTTGCTTTGAATCCAAGCATAAACAAAGGTTGAATTAAAGTGCGTGTTGACCTACAAGTTGTACCAAACAAAGTTGACCTTTTTCTATCAGCCCTCCAAATAACATATTGAACTTTGTGGTTGCCTCTGCGCACTTAGTCTTCATCAAATATTAATCGTTTCCAGAGTTCACACTGCTGTAAACTTATCCTACCAGAGCATTGGTGCTTAGCTAATTTAGTTTTTTTCACCTCTTCTCTCAAAATGATTGGAGTGCAGCGCTATCCGCACAGTAATTATCATGGATGCTGGCTCGCTTATAGAAAACGTGATTTATGATTATTGGGAGGCAATCTACTCACTGTGGTCCTTTTAAGCAAAATACTTCATGGGATTAGAAAGTTTAAGTTGCTATGTGTGCATATTTGAATACTAACTACTGAAAAATCTTTTTCTCTAAAAAGACCAAGGAACAGGATAAATGTTGGGTCATACAGTGGTTTTCTTCACCACAAAGCACCATTTTCTTTGCTTTTATTGAACAACAACGAGATGCTTGCGATAATTATTGGACTGGACGATCCAGTTAGCCTCTTCAATCGCTAGTCTTGGGAAGGCTAGGTTTGAAATGGAGCAAGTATCACACTGCTTTTGGTACAGTGACTCCAACAGGCCAAGCGACACTCCATTTCAAGAGATTAGGTGCTGGCCAGTTGGAGTAACCAAGTCAATACATCCTCTTAAGGAAAGGATTGACCATGCCACACCTAACTGGAGCGATAGATTCACCGGTCCACTAAAATTGCTGTATCGTCACAAAAAGCACCACCTGAGAGATTCTTCCCCTATCCATCAAAACCTTCAGACTTAATGGTGGTGGTCTCACAGATAATCCTGTTATATAAAAAAGGTTTCAAAATAGATTTTCCAAACTCTTTGACATAAATTCGATTTAATCTAAATTTAGTACAGTGGGGCCTCGGTTAACAACGGAGTTACATTCTTACAGTGGCGATGTAATCTGAATTAGGTAAGTGCTGTAGTCTATTGCTAAACTATGATAACGCAATAGTAAAGTCACGTCAGGAACTATTTGTATGAAAAAAAAAAACACTCATAAGCCATAAATATTAACAAGAAAAAAGTTGTAAATGTATTGGGGTAAGACTATAGCTTCTTGGGTTACTCAGTCATGAAAATGAAGCAGAATAATTAAAATACAAGGTCTTAAAAGCGGGTAGACATTTACAGACAGTACATTTCTTGGAATGAGTACCTATAATTTTTTTTTTCACATTTCACACACTGCTCTGCTTATTCCAGTGTGTGTAATACTGTTAGTTAAATGATACGAAATCAGATATTATTTTTAAATGTTTTTAGTGTCTGAAATGAGTCATTTTGATCATGTATATTCTGCACATGGAATTGCTTTCCACCTTGTCTGTTTGGCGTAACTTCCTCTTTAAAAAAAAAAAAAAAAACCTTCTGGCTGCTGCTGTTTTCAATGACAACTAGACCAACTTCTTGTCTGCCATAATTGTAAAGATTGACTCATAAGTTTCGTGATTTTCATCATATTATGTGTGAATTTGGATGTTGTCAAGCCGAACTTCCACTCTGTTGCAGAGAAATGTCAGTTAATGTAAAAAAAACTTTACAGAAATTCAAAATTTCCCAATATATTTGTTAAACAATACACAGCTTAGATACTGAATCATTTTGCGAAGTACAGGTCCAACATGTGCTCATTAAAATGCCTACATGAGCCAAACATTTCCACCCTGACATTGTCCGGACCGTCAACGGGTTCACAGATGTTGCTGTTTGCATGTTCACCCCGATGTTGAAATTGATTTATATAAATCTAAAAAAGTGTGGGAGCTTGACCGTTCGACATTCCTATCATCATAACATGTATTTAATAGAATGAATATCAAAATCTCAACTTTTTGGGTGATGTGGGTAAGTCTTAAAGGCACCTTAGGTGGTGATATTGACTTATCTGTTCATTGCCTGCAGTTCAAAACCTTGAAATGTCTTGGATCAGCAACCAAGGACCACTTGTAATTGGACAAATCAAAAAGGTTTGCTTATGACAAGTTCCAAATCTGTACCCTGTCTCAGAACGAAATGCTACCTGTGAATCGCTTGCTCTCAAGCACCTACCGTGAAGCCTTCCCATTGAATTTCAACTAACCCGCATCTGATATCACTGTCTTAATATTTACCAAACACCAGAAACAACCAGCAATGGCATCCACCCAACATAGAGATACACAACGATGTGTATACTTTCCCCTAGTTAATAGTCTAGGCCCGGCTAAAATAAAAAAGGTTTTGATGTATTCTGGATCATCTGATCCGTCCGCTATCACTGTAGTCACAAATGGAGGCTCTTGTTTGAGACCCGAGTAAGAACTGTGAATATACTGATTACTACCATGACTCATCACCACCGCATTGTGCCTCATGGGAGGAAAAAAAAACACACACACACAATTGGGTCATGATATACTGCAAATCCATTCTCAGATTATGGCATCTGCAGTTGGGTAGGCGGCTTGAGAAGTTTTTAAAGAGTCAAAAGTGTGGAGGATGTGATACAACACACCTAAGTCTCCAAGGGAAAAAGTACTATGATAAACATTGTCCAAGAGCTGGTGGGGTTCTAGTTTGTTAGATAAACACAACGCCGACTGTTTTGGCTTTGTGAGTGTCTGCTGGCAGACTCTTCAAGAAAAGGTGAAAGTTGGACTTGAGTGCAAAATTAGAACTCAGGGGAAACGTGTTTGCAGTTTACAAAAAAGAAAAGTAAACACCTTTTTATTGTTTACTGCATCCCAGATTTCTTAACGCCCCTTAGATGCACTCCTAAAAGATCAATTCCAGACGGAAAACAATTAAATACGGTCCGCATCAGGGAATTGCACACTTGAATAATACGAGACATTCTGTATGTTTGTTTCAGTACTGATCCCTGAAGAGTTCAACGTTATCCTTAAAATGTATCTCTGGGATTTTGCATGTGGTGCATGATTTGAATTTATGATTGGCCTCGAAAATGATAAAGGTAAATTGCTGGATTGTTTGTACTATACATAGTATTAATAAAGTATCATTTTCAATTAGCTGCTCATTTTCTGCTGTGGCATTATGCGAACAGAGCCACCACACATGATGTGAAAACAATCCCCTTAGCTGTATAGTTAGACTTAATTTGCTGCCTCTCAGGATGGGAAAAAAGTGTAGACAGTCATGTACATATTTGCAGTATTGTATTTGTTGTTCGGTTCAGTGGGAAATAAACATGGCTGTCATCGTCGGCAATGTAATCTGCGCTGAGGTTGAGCAGCATTTAATTGCTGCTGGTACGCTCTTGTTATCTTCCATAGGAAGGAAGAATGAAAATGGCCGTCAGACAAATTAGGCTCTTGGTGGGTGGAAATCTAGCCTGTAGGGTAGCTTCCCTGGTAATTAGCCTCACCAGTGACAACTGCAGGCTTGTTACAAAACAAACCCAAAGACTGGACTTTGATGCGCGATATGGATTAGGTTGTTTTATATCCGACGCGTAGCAATTCTATGTGCAACCTGTAATATTACCAAGCAGACCTTGACAAAACCTTCATTAAATTTAGCTTGATTCTTGAGCAAAACCCTCAAACTGCTTATTCACCATTGCACAGAGTGTGTAGGTTTCGGGGAAATCTCAGTTTCTAAAGGTCTTCGGTTTACAATGGTCTTGACATGTCAGCGTCCGACATTAAACCTTTTTCAGTTGTGGGCGGATTATCCAAATTGTGGTGGCTCTCTCAGAGCTGGTACTGTCCCCATACATTAATGATACAATATTAATGTTTCTATGATTACACACACATGAACATTTCTTCATTACTCATTGTTATGTGGATTTATCCTGAATAATTTTACTCCCCATCGTCCGTTTGTGATAACAATACTTGTCAAAAGTATAGTTTATTTATCGCTATGGAAGCAATGGTTAGGCTACGCACCTCTAGCAAAGGATGGAAAGGTTTATTACATTAACTAAAATATATTGTTGGTGATCGAAGATGTGGCGTTGTGGTACATGCTGCACTTGGTCTTCCTTGTGAAGTGTGACATGATCACAAACTTATGATGTTCTCTGTCTTTTACAGGCGCTTGCCTTCTGGCTCGCCGCCATTGCGCCAATTATTTCTACACAAAGTGGGGCGTGTGCCCGCAGTTACATTGGACCCTATGGGAAAATAATTCCTGCGAAGCTGGGAGGCGGAGATTTCGCTTCAACCTCTTTGTAATGTAATCATTTGTGTTATTCAATTAATTATTGCAGCCCTAATGACATGACTTAACTACTCCTGTTCGCGTAGGGTAGCGTAGAATTAAGACAGGTTCCCATTTGAGTAGAAATTTGGTTTATCTTGCCATTGTCCACGAATGCTCTGGAAAGGTCAAGTTTCATTTATTTTTTGGCTCCTACAGCCAGGATCATTTTATTCCATTCAGGTAGACCACATTGTCCACTGCCTTCCATATTCCATATCTTTTTTTTTTTTTTTTTTTGTAAATCCTCGATGAAGAATTAGTCACGGATCAGGACTACTCATTTCACAGAGGTGGGCTGCCTTTTTGACAATGTCATGAAGGTGAGCAGGTGATGCGACCAATTTGGATACAATAGACACCTCACGGCAAAGGAGCCGAGTTCACGGGGCCACATATTAGTGAGGCTGAGCGGTCCGGTATAGCCTGGCTTTCTGTGCACCCTTCAAATGGGATTAAGGTCCGGCTATGTAACCACAGTCAATTTTGGTTTCACAAAACTGTAAATACAGTTTCATTATAGGCTAGCTTTGGTGATTCTGGGTGTTGTATCAAAATGGGAAAAGTATTTTCCAAGTGGTTTGCACAGTATTCTTTTTCTGCCCTGAGTCCACGAAGCTGTTCAATGCTAACATTTCGTCCACTTCATGACAATTTTCACTGAGAAATTCTCTCGCGTGTTGGCCTGCTGTTAAAACCATGCAGCTGCATATTAACAACATTTTTGCGAGTACATTTGCTGAAGGAACTATCCTTAAAAATCCATACTTCTGCTTTTTTGAAGATTGTCAAAAACTGTCCATTATAATATTAATAATAATATGAACCTTGGATAACGTTTCGGGTGGATCATTGACAGCATGCTTAGTTAAACGGAGTCGGATTAATGGATGCAGCTCAATAAACAGATGGTTAAGTTGGAAGGTAAAATATCTGCTTTAACTGTTGCTCCATCCATCCATTTTCTTCCACTTATCGGAGATCAGGTTGCGGGGGAAGTCCTGGCTTCCCTCTCCCCAGCCACTTCGTTCAACCTTTCCAACCAGAAGTGTGCTGTGTCATCCATAGGTGGGATGCAACCAGCACAGTTCACTCGGGAGGTGTCCATCCAAACCAGATGCCCATGCCAACTCATCTGCATGTTTTTCATCTTTCATCATACAACATTTGCTTTGTTTTTCGCTTAAATGCGCCCACAACATTTCGAGAAGCATGCTCTTCATTGGACAGCTATCATATACAGTATGGCCTTATTTGGTAAAAAGATGGAAAGTGACTGGACTGTATACACTGTGTCGTTGTTCATAAAAAAAAAAAAAAAAAAAAAAAAAACATGGCGAAGTTGTCATCTGTTATTTACTTCAGTAGGAAGGAAGTTCATCAGTCCTGTCAGTGACAGCTGTTGTAGAATTGACTGCCAACTCGTAGCCAAAGGATTGGGGGTAATATCCTGATTGTTCCTACAGTAGATTACATGTGTATGTAATCAGTTTCCTAAAAAGTACCACTTTCGGACATAATATCTTTTCTTCAGGCCAGCAGCGCCGACTTCAACATGTGCCAATTGCCGAGCATGAAATCGGTATGTAATCCATCCATTGTAAAAAAAAAAAAAAAAATCAGCTTTAGCTTTGTAATGCATTTCATTTCGTGTTATCTGCAGGCAGTGCCTGCTCTACCACTAAATATTCTGTCCAATTTCCCATTCATTCAGTGTTTGCATCTGCATCACCCTTCGTTTCCCCCCCTTTTAGCCCATTCTTTCCATCTAAGGAATACCAAACTCCAAATCTAAACAGAAGCTGAAAAACTCTTATTTGTTAATCAAACTTGGAATGAGCGATAATTAATTCTTTGGATTCTGTCAATTAATTTGCATAATGAGAGGTACCATAATTGTGACTTCTGCTACTGCAGCCCAAAATTGTAATTAGAGATTTAGTCTGAATTACAGCAGAATAAGCTTTTTTTATTTTTTTTTTGTTGGGGGGTTGGAAAGACGATTTAGCATCCGTTGCTATGGTATGTTATGCTATCAGAACAAAGGTCTTTCCACCCCCATTTTCCTTTTTGCCCAAGCCTGAAGGGAAGTGCTGGTTGGACTGATCTTCTAATCTGTAAAGAACCAAAATCTAAGCTTCCAGGGGGCACTGGTCTCTTAAGTCTTCTAAGGGACCTTGTCTTTTTCGTCCTCTGCCTCATTCTTCCACATTTCATTTGCAAGAAAATCCATAACTTTTACAGATTGCATTGCCCCTTTTTTTTGGGGTGGCGCAGGAAGATGAAGGGTTGCATTATAGCGGTGGTATTAGCCTTCTGCGTCGTGCACAGTCGAGCGAGGCAAGAAAGGAGGGGGGGGGGGACAAAACAAGAAAACAGGGCAGTGCAAAGCATGAAATAAAGGAAGAAATGTCACCGGGAGTCACGGGAGGACGCAGATCGATGCCAGCTAATCATCCACTTTACTTTGCTATATAGGCTCAATTAAAAGCACAGGAGCAGCTTGCTTGTTTTGCGAGATAAAAGTGCAAGGAGTCTCTGGGGAGTCTAGACGGGCATCTCCCTGCTGGGCTTGTGTCGAAACAAATCCTGCTGTGCCATCATGAGCCTTATGTCATTTTATTCTATAAACAACCAGCCATTTTATGTTGAATGTTATCTATGAAAAAAAAAAAAAGATAGTCAACAATCCAGTCCACAATCCTAACCGATCTTTTCGTTATCCCTTGTCTCCCTCCTGTTTAGGTTTCACGGACTATTGCATATTCTTTTTTTGGATGTTTATTTTTTCAATTTGTTAAATGGTCTAAAAAGTACATTTTCCAATGGTACCATGAAGGTTTTTCTCCTTCCATTTTTTTTCTGCCAGAGGTGCAATTGATCAACTTAAACCTATTCATTTTTTTATATTTATTTCGAGTTATAATTGTAAGCTCTCTTTTATATGATTATGCAGCTGAGTAATATTCGCAGTTTTATGAAAACGGATTGAATACATGCTGAGACGAGACATCATTCGCGTGCTCTTGTTTCGCACCGACATGAATGGCAGCCTGCCGCAGTCATAATTTGCTCCTCTCATTCGCTGCCGGAATATTCATGAAGTCGACATGTCAACCAATTGAAAGAAGGCTGCAGTGACAGTCGCTGAAGGCCCACCCGAATGTGGCGCGGAATTCTTTTGATGGCGCGTTAAGCGAGCACTGAAAACAGCTGTCGTTACATAACGATTCCTCTGCATTTAGCCTGCTCGCAGGCAGGAAAGCACAAAAATGTCATATTTCATCTTCTCCAGGCAGTGGGCCCAAATGTGTCCATTAAAGGATGTGGTAATATTGGGCCTAATATTTTGTCACTTGTTTTTGTTGTTGTTCCCAGTAATGACTCTAATACACTCAAGGGCAGAAAGGGAATATGCGATATTTCATACTTAGTACCCCTGAGCTTCCAACTCCTACTGCTTCATTTTTCTTCTTTCTGTAACATCGAATCGAAGCCATTTTTTTGACAAAGTATTCTCCTAGCGTCCATAAATATCCTCTCATGGGCTGAACCAATTGGTGTCCGAGTCTTGATGAGGGACAGGTGTAAAAATTGATCAGTCAATTGATTGTGTGTATTGATCTAGAGTTGGTGTGGTCATTGATGGTGAAATGGGAGTTCCGTTGATTGAAGCTCAACTAGTTTGCTGGCGAAAGGAAGAGATTGGTGTTGTTCTCATCACAAGCTATCCAGTAACGCTGTGGTTATCATTCTGCTACATTTTGACGCTACGCGTTGCTGTTGATTTTGGCTAAACTAGTCTGCTGGTTCAAGAAGTGAGTGAGGGACGAAAATTTCTCGCACCAGCTAGCCAGTTACGCTCTGTTTTCTATGTTTGCAAGCAAAATGGAGTACTGTTAATTTCAACTCGACTAGTTTGCTGGGTAAATACGTCATTTAAACACACCAGCAAGACAGTTAAGCTTGTATCAATCAAGACTCAGTCAAAGTCTCAGTCTCTAAGTTGAAAACACAACAACATAGAGAGGAATTGATTAGAGCTCAACAGGTTTGCTGGCGAAACAACTGAAACCACATCTGTCACACCAAGTGATCTAGTTACGCTATGAGTCTACCTTGTTGGGTATGTATATGTCCAAGAAAAAATTGAGTACGGTTGGTTCAAGCTTAACTAGTTTGGTAGCTAGAGATGAGATTGGAATGATACGTGCGATGACCAGTTTTCCAATTACACTGCAATGACCCAGTCAAGTAAATTATATTTTGAAGCTGCATCAGTAATATAGAGTACCCGTCGAGTCCCGCTATATGCATGCTGGTTTAGGAAAACACTGGAACCACACCTGTCCCTCCAAGGTAGGTACTGCTGCTGCTATAAGTCTTATCACGTCAGCTACGTTTTGAGGCAATACCAACAAAAGATCCTTGTTGATTCAAGTTTGACATAATGCTGGTTAAAAAAGGATTTCAACCAGTCAACCAGCTCTGGTGTGAAGGCACTATTCCTCTGGGAAGATTCAATCAGTCTAAGCAGCTTCATCTTGAAGCAATACATGTAAAATGGAGTGTCAAGACCAGCAAAAGACCACAAACTCTACCAGTTTGCTGCCGAAAGAAAGATTTACAACCAGGTGGCCAACTCTACTCTACTCTTGAGGCACTTTTCCTTTGTAAACATTCAGTCAGTCTAGGCAACATCTTGAAAGCAATATAATTCAAGCTCAAACTAGTTTCCTGGCTAATGACTAGATTGAAATCATTCTTGGCGCAACTTGTACCCACTTTGTAATCAAAAAGGAGGGTGGCCTGAAAAAATTCTCGGTGAACGAGTTTGCTGGGTAAATGAATAAGTTTGTCAAAAGCCTTCATTTAGTTAATCTTTAGACTTTTTTTTAAGTAGTCATTTTTTTAGCATTTTTGTGAAGCAAGAATAAAAACCAACAAGCAACAAGAGTCCATTTCCTTTTCGGATCACCATGACCCGGATGATTATCTAAACTGACGAGAAGAAAAACCAAAGCCTTTTAAGCTTTTAACCCGTGGATATTTGAACACAAACGGTTCAGCAAGGTATGTAGACTGATAATGTAACAGTACTCTGTGTCATATAATGGAGTACAGTATTCTTCATCCTCGGCAAAGAACGACTATGAATCCAGGCACGATAGTCTTGCGTTGGCCTTAATCCTGTCGTCAGGTGGCCAAAGCGCTCAAACCAGAATGAACAGCACAATGTGCACTTAATTAAATGAAAAAGTGTGGCAAAAAAAAATATTTTAAATTCTGAAATGTATTGTATGTTTTTTTTTCCCCCCCGAGTAAAATTTTACATTGGCGAGTGGTACAATATTTTCAATTGTTGAGGCGAAAACAAAATCATTGCATTTCTATTCATTTGAAAAAGGAAAGATGGTATGAGAGCTGCGTGTTTTGAGTGTGGCGAAAGAACGAATTAAATTTCTATCTTAAAGTACTCCTGTATTCTGTAAATATTTTTTTCCTTTCAAAGAAGGAGAAATTGGGCGGGGGGTTGCTAGGTCGGCTGTTACAATTGATTCAAGGCCGGCTTGTCAGTATTCAGCTGGGTATGATTTTAAGTTAACAGCCTCTTTGTACGCGTATGTGAATGCGCGTACGTGGGTGGTTCCCAATGACGGACATTTAAAACTCCATATGTGTTTCGCCGCCTGCGTACGATTGGTTCTGTGAGCGGCGATGGATGGACCTTGTTCCTTCACCGCCACTGAAATGCTCAGGGTCAGAGAAACGACTTCTTCAGATGGCCTTGCTTGTTTAAAAACACGCAATTGTGCGCCACAGTGTTGCTCGCCTGAGGAGGAGGACCTTGATCAGCCGCCTGTCAACTTTTAAAGCGTCTTCTCTTTTTTTTTTATATTTATTTTTTTTTATTCATACGTCCACTTGAGACTCTCCATTCAACAACGAGCGTTAAGTGAGGAAAGGAAGAGGCCGCACGGGTCAAGGTGGAAAACCCACCCGACCATCTCGAAAACAAAATGTTGCTGGTCTCCCCTGGCAACTCTGCGACGTCACTGTGACCATCCTTTTCTAAAATGCAAAGAGTATTTTTCGGCATTTGATTTTGAGATGGGTAAAGAGGGAGGGAAAGTGATTCATTTCTAGGAGTCATGAATGGTAATAGTGGCATCCATTTAAAAATAACGCATTCACACTGGCAAAGAATACAAACTACAATGCAAATTTAGAAATGCTATTTCTAATAAGGCGATGCTGGACGGAAATACTGGGCAATATATTTCAATGGGAGAAGTGTTGGATACAAGACCATCATTAAAAACTCTTCTAATTCAAAAGTTTTGACACTAGCACCTAAAAATTGACTTTCAAGCTAAAGAATTTTTGTCACATTTTTTTTTGGCTTCAATTCACTGGCCATTATGGTGCTCCTTCTGGTATGTGCGCCTTGGCCACCTCGAGACATTGCACACTGCGCATCCCACCTCCTCCGTAAACCACATATGTAGTTATAAAGTCGTTTTTCACAGAGGATAAAGATTATATGTGAGTATTGTTTTACTATCTCCTGACGTGTTGTGGCACTGTTCCTGTTTCCAATTTCCAACATTCACATGCCTACTAAAATATAATGGTTTGTTCCCCCTTTCCAAAAAGTTTTAATGGAAATCTTTAGTATTTTTTTTTATTTTTACTTTTTGCATAATCTGTTTTAACAAAGCAACCAACAAAGTGATGAAAACAAAAGCCACCACAGCACAAGAAGAAATAAAAAGAAAGCAAAATGAGGCAGCGGAGGAACAACGAGAGAATCGTCAGCGTGACTGACAAAGCGGCGCTGAGAGCTAGTTTAAAGCGAATAAAGCAATCGGCAAAACAGCACGGTGACTGTCAGGGTCATTATTAAAGCAGAAAGCAGCAGCATGCGCTGGGATTAATGTCTCCGATGCTGGCTTCCAAAACAGGAACAGATTAATTTGTCCACTCGCATTCTTACACAATGCATTCCAGTCTCAGGCATCTGAAGTGGAATGAGGCTAGAGTGTGTGTGTGTGGGTGGGGGGGGGGGGAATTCTCGACTTTTGGAGATTTGACGATACACAATCAGATTTGGAAAGTGTTTTAACCTAATGGCCTTCATTTAACATTATTACTGAAAACCGCTTATCATTTTGAAAATCTCGACTTGCTTATCATTAAATAATAATTGACTAATACCAGCAAGCTGGAACAAGTGATAGCGATTGAATAGAGTTTCGTATTAAAAGTGATGGTCAGTGACTGTATTTAGCAACAAAACTTGAGCAAACAATCCCAAAGTTATTGTCGTAACGTCGCTCATGTTCGGTGTTTTGTCTACTTAATGAGGCCGTCTCAGGTGAGCTACAAACAAAAAGATCTTGACGCATCCTTAATAATATCTATGCTGCTCTCTCGTCATTAAGATGGAGTGCGCTTTTAAAATCACTTTGAAGTGATGCATTGCTACGCAGAAAACAAATTTAATTCTTAAACCCACTCTGGGGGGAGCGTCTATTTTTTTTTTTCTTCCCGTCCTTTGAAAGGATGGCCCGTAAATTATATCAGTACACAAAGTGCAGAGCATAGCGCCTTGTCATAAAATCTTTTTGCATTTAAGTATGTTTTATGGCAGGCAAGATTTATCTTGTTTGCTTGTCTGGTGTGGATTGGGGGGGGGGGGGGAGACAATCTATTTTAAGGGATGGAGTATAGATTGACTAATACAAACTTGAAAAGAAAGTTTGAACCTAAGAAACTACAGTTTAAGTTTCGACTAAATTGTTCGAATTGGAATTACTGGTTGGAAGAATCTCTGAATGTTCTGAATACCTGCTTCAATGTTACATTGAGTCTACTCATGCTTCCCAGGGAAGTTTCAAACTACAGACGCCATCTCATACTTTGGTAGAAAGCAAACTGATAAAACTTAGCAACTGGAGCGCCACAATTTTGTTTCAATGGCTTTAAGATGCGATTTAATCCATAACTGTGGCACACAATTCAATGCACACCATACAGTACTAAACCTATGAAAAGAAAGACTAGACTCAATGCTTTCACCCCAAAACAGTGTTTCTATCTCATCTCATTATTTCGTAATCAACAGTAGAACTTGGATTGGTTCCAGCAAAAACACACATTTTTCACCAAAATGTCTTTTGTGAAAAGAAAAATGTAAGGCAAACAGTGACTTTGATGCCGCTGTTTTACATACAAACCCAATTCAACTCATTGTATTCTGTTTTTATGTAACACAGCGTCCCGACTTCAATGGAATTGGGTTTGTATGATATGTGAATTATCCCAATTGTGATGTGACAATTCAGTAAAATTCACAACGGTGCAGATACAGACACACTTTTGGAAATGGGCATTTAACAAAGAATATTTTGGTTATGAAATCGAATCTCAGATTCAGGAGGAGCAATGTGGTTTTCGTACTGGCCGTGGAACAGTGGACTAGCTCTACACCCTCGGCAAAATCTTTGAGAGTGCATGGGAGTTCGCCCAACCAGTCTACATGTGTTTTGTTGGACTTGGAGAAGGCGTACGATTATGCCCCTCAGGGAGTCCTGTAGGGGGGTTTTCAGGACTCTGTGGTACCAAACCCCTTGATACGGGCTCTTTAGTCCCTGTACAACCAGTGTCAGAGTTTGGTCCACATTGACGGCAATAAGTCGGACTCGTTTCCACTGACAGTTGGACTCCGCCAAGGCTGCCCTTTGTCACCGATTTTATTCATAACTTTTATGGATAGAATCTCTAGGCGCAGCAGAGGCATAGAG
Organism: Syngnathoides biaculeatus; assembly: GCF_019802595.1. Classification (NCBI taxonomy): domain Eukaryota; kingdom Metazoa; phylum Chordata; class Actinopteri; order Syngnathiformes; family Syngnathidae; genus Syngnathoides; species Syngnathoides biaculeatus. The sequence goes on from NC_084657.1 coordinate 13,670,950, forward strand.
TGTGTTTGGTTTGGTGGCCTCAGCATCGCGTCTTTACTCTTTGCAGATGATATGGTTCTGTTGGCTTATCAAGCCGTGATCTCCCACGCTCACTGCAGCGGTTCGCAGCTGAGTGTGAAGTGGCTGGAGTGAGACTTAGCACTTCCAAATCTGAGACCATGGTCCTCGGTCGGAAAAAGGTGGCTTCCACTATCTAGGTCATGGATGAGATGCTGCTCCAACCGGAGGAATTGAAGTATCTTGGGGTCTTGTTCACGAGTGAGGGGAAAAATGGATTGAGAGATGAACAGGCGGATTGGTGCAGCATCTACAGCAATGCGGACATTGTACCGGTCCGTTGTGGTAAAGAGGGAGCTAAGTCAGAAGGCGAAGCTCTCAATTTACCAGTCGACCCATGTTCCTAGCCTCCCCTATGGGCACGAGATGTGTGTCGTGACCGAAAGAACAAGATCCCAGATACAAGCGGCCGAAATACGTTTCCGCCACAGGGGGTCTGGGCTCTCGCTTAGAGATAGGGTGAGAAGGTTGGTCATCCGGGAGAAGCTCAGTGTTGAGCCGCTCCTCCTCCGCATTGAGAGGAGCCAGATGAGGTGCCTGGGGCATCTGATCCAGATGCCTTCCAGACACCTCCCTGGTCACGTGTTCTGGGCATGTCCCACTGAGAAGAAACCCCATGGAAGACCCAGGACACGCTGGAGAGACTATGTCTCTCGGCTGGAGTGGGAATGCCTCGTGATCCCTCTGGAAGATGATGGATGAAGTGGGAGGGAAAAGGAAGTCTGGGTAACCCTGCTAAAGCTGCTGCCCCCGAGACCCGACACGGAGAAGCGGTAAAAGATGGATGGATTTTTCTTACGTAATTTCACACATGACAGTAGGAAGGCACTCCAGGGCTCTAACTGTTTGGATAAAATTTAAAAAGTAAAAATTCAAATTAAAACATTAGTTGTTGTGCAGGTCCTTGATGAAAATCTTCATATTTGGAGATTTTGGGCTGTACAATTTATGTTGTATTTGCCCCTTTTCACAATGCTTGTCAAGCAGAAATGTGATGTTTGGCTGTCATTTGCTCAGTGAACATACACTAATGCTTAACAACGCTCCTCTAATTCTAGTTTATTGTTTCCAAATGATGGTCTCAAGAAAAAAACAAAAAACAATCCTCTCTGCACTTTTGGCAGTGTACACCCAGGCCATAAAAACACCAATTACAAACATTTTACTTCTCTTTGCGCTGATGGGATATTGCAAGGGCGATTTATGATGCCATATCAAGCAGATTCCGTAATCCAGCCCAAGGCCGCCCTTTGTCACCGATTATGTCCATAACATTTATGGACAGAATTTCTAGGTGCAGCTGAGGCATAGAGGGGGTCGGCTTGGTGGCCTTGGTAGTGCATTTCTACTTTTTGCAGATGATGTGGTTCTCTTGGCTTCATCAAGCCATGATCTCCAAGTCTCACTGGAGCGGTTCGCAGCCGAGTTTGAAGTGACTGGGATAAGAATCAGTACCTCCAAACCTGAGGCCATGGTCGTCAGTCGGAAAAGGGTTGTATGACCTCTCCAGCTCGGGGATAAGATCCTGCCTCAAGTGGAAGATTTGAAGTTGTCATGTTCATGAGTGAGGGAAGAGTGGAACATGAGATTGACAGGTGGATCAGTGCAGTGCCTGGAGTGATGTGGACTTTGTATCAGTCTGTTGTGGTAAAGAAGGAGCTAAGCTGAAATGCAAAGCTTTCAATTAGATGTCAATTATACACTTTCTGCCATCAAGTAGATGAGCATTTATTTAGGTAGAAGTGTTTGGAGAACAGACTGTTACCCACATAGTATGTTCCCCCTCTCCACGTCGCCAGAATGATCCATTGGAAAGGCAGTACACGTGGTTCTTGCGCCGTCACGGGAGTTGCCAGAACGGGCTCAGTACAGCCTCGAAGTGCCTTAGGGACTCCTGCTCTGGATTTATTTTGTCAGGGTTCACTCCCCGTGTCTTCTTCTCTCCCAAGATTCCTGCAGGTGGTAGAGCTATTTGCCCAAAGCCGGGGGTTTGGTTCGTGAGGCACCAGGGCGTATCCGCACGCCGGTGGACCTGGATGCCACACTTCTGGGGGCCAAACCTCTTTTGAGTCCTTGCCAGTTTTGCCTGAATCCGTGAGGTATTCAGTTGCTCAGGTGATGGGCCGGGTGAGCCACTGAAGCATAAGTCTTGTGGTGGAGAGGTTATGTACTAGCAGAGGAAGACTAGCGCATTTGGCTCCCCGTTTTTGCATAAATGCGAGCCAGCATGTCAGTTGGAAGCGAGAATTGATGAGCAGTACTCTACAACTAGCACATAATGCAAATCACACCACCATTGCCACTGCAAAAAATAATCATATAATTAGTTGTATGAATGTTCTTTTTTTTTTTTTTTAAATCAGTGATATAAAAATACTGCTTTCAAATGTAACTCTCACAGATTGGCAGAAAGTTGCTTCTCGAGGCCATCTTTAAAGACAAAAATAGGTTGAGTGAAGTTTTTCCAAAAATCTCATGTGACCCATTCAAAATGCCGTGAATCCAAAATAAGCCATGTAAGTTTTGAGCGCGAGTGAACCAAGCTGTTCGGCCGCAAAGATGTTTTTGCCTGGCGGAGAGCCCTCCGCTCAAAGCCTGCAGATTGTTTTATCATCGACTCAAGTGAGCAGTCATCGATATCACGCTTCTCTGAAAGTTAGCAGCAAGAACAGCTATCCTCATGTGGTACGAGAAAAAAAGTGGGAACAGAAATGTAAAGGCTTTGTATGTCTTGTACTTTGTCATTTTGACTCTTTCAAGCAGGCAGGTGCATAAGGTTCTAGCAAAATGTTCACCTCAGTTCACACTGCTTTTCATTTTTGTGGTGCCTTCCTTTGAAAACTCAGGTTGTCTAAAATCCTTGAGCAGGTAAATCGTAGCAGATGGGCACCCTTTAACAATTTTTGTATTTAGTTTTATTCTGTTAGAGATGATGGATGGTATCAGATGCTTTTAAATTCTAATTTCATAAGATACAACTCTTTTTGTCAAATGAATTTCGAACAAAGCTCTCATCATGGTAACTCTACATCAGTTTTCATTTGCACCCGCTTAAGTTTAAACCTCTAAAGACGTACAATTCCAAATGCAGTGGTGCCTTAACGAAGAAGCCAAAATTAGAGTTTTTCAACCTTCGACTATGCCACCGCTTGAGTGAGCCAACGACTGTCAGAAATGTCATTTAAAGTTCCTTATATCTTCAATTAAAAGCTAACCTTTTTGTCACAACACATTTTTATCCACCATCGAGATAAATATTGAAAAAAATGCTTTGAGCAGTTTCGATAGCGTGCAACCTAGAGCGTAGACTAGCTAGCTATTTAGCACTGCTAAAAACAAACGCAGAAAACCAAATGCAAATGTATTTTTTGTGGTACTGTGAGTGTTGCTCTAACTATGTGGAAGGCTAGACAGTGGTGATTATAACTTTAACAAGATAGCGCTGATCAAGGGGAAACAATAAATAACCTGTGTCAAGCTATTTCATTCGATCCTTCTCGAGGGAAGATTGAACGCGGGGAACACAAAAACGCGACTACACTAGAAATGTGCCTCGAGTTAGAATATCAGAGGGCATTGTTATATTGTAAAGGAAATGTAAAGGAAATGTTCATGAATATGCTTTAAAGTTATCATCTGGTCACAAGCACGTAACCAGCTTGATCAACAGCTAGCGTTCGAATGCTGCAAGAATTAAACGTTGAGCAACTAAACTTTGTTGTTAGTTTTTTGTCAGACAGATAATTTTATCCATCTAAGAGCGAATCACAGCCGTATTCTATCGTTTGAATGCCTCCAGGCGGATACACAAGGAGACCATTTAATGGGTCTACCTGTCACTGAATGTCACCAGCAGAGCTATATGAACACGATACATAATTTTCAGACCATGTAAGATAAATTGGATCATTTCCCCGAGTAATCTCTCACTCCACATAAATGTGCCACGGCAGCCTGTTTGGGAATCACTGCCGTAAGGAATCCTAAAGAAATGAAGGACATGTTCACGTGACTTGATTTGACCTTTCTGAGACTTCATATAGTAAATCAGTGGATTCCATATCAGGATGTACAGATCAGATCGAAAGGTTGGGATTAAATGACTGACATTTACATGACCTTCCACTATCTTCACACTGTCAGTCTTTTTAAGCAATTAAAGTTAAATTCACACCTAGGAGAAAGGACACCGTTAGTTTTTATCACCTGTACTTTAACAGATAATATCAATGTTTGCATCTTATTAAAAAGGGAATCCTTGTTTGGGTGAATAATGAAGATTAAGGACGTGAAGTGTACTTTTTGCCGTCCATGTTGATACGAACACAAATTAAGTGAAACTTACTGCAGAATGATGATAATAGGCACCCCTTAAGTACAGAATAATGCAGCTCATTCATGGCGGTAGTACAGTCACGACATAAGGGAGGGGGACGTGGTGGGATTGCATTGCGAGAAAGGACACTTTGGGGGTGAAAAGAATGAGGAGGTCAAAGTTGATGGAGGGCAGCGCTTGTGCATTGTTTCCCCGAGCGTGCTCCAGTTCGAGCTGTCATCTCGGCTCTTTGTTGCAGCCTTGAGCACATGTGGGTGGGGGGCAGCTTTGCTCCCGGGGACCCACTGGTGGGAACTCTGGGGTCAGCGCTTTTTCCAAGCCGCTGGCTTTACAGTGGAAAAATTGCTCTACTGTACTTGTGCAATAGGCGTCGTGCCCAGTTTGAGTTGTCACTCTCCGGGGTGCCAGTGCAGACATTCCCCAACGCCTTATAATGCATTGAATCCAACGGTGTGCCCTGGGGGTCTGAAAGCTGTTGCTCGGGGTCAACAAAATCATTCGCAATAAATTCCTATGGTTTTAAGAAGGTGTATACCTAAATATGGAGAGACAGTTATTAAACATAAAAAAAAAAATCCTCATTTTGGATTATAATTGGGTACAAATAAAATGAACAGTCAATTTGTCATTTACGTGTGCTCTCCCATATAGCAAAGAAAGAGTCCAGCAGAAAATGGGGGTGGGAGGATGGCACGATGGCGACGCGAAGTGAATGTGTTTTGCGAAGCCGATCACTGACGTCGTTGATCAGATCGGCGAATTATGACATTCAAGCCGATCAACCAATCGACATAAGATGCTCATGATCGGATACCGATGTCACTGATCAAATCGGCATAAAGTCGAGCAAAAATATTTTGGAAGAAATCTTTTGTGTTGATAGCAGCAAAAAATTAACCACGGAAATTGATTGATCGCATAATTCACGACTGAATTTAAACATTCATGCATTGCCCTTGAGGGGAACTTTGACCTTCCCAACATGGCTGCCATGAAGGTACGTAGGTTGTCTGGGCTGCTCTTGTGTGCTGTGAACCCAGACTTCACAACTATGGCAGTAACTCCAAATAATAATAATAATAAAAAAAAAAATCCACCAGAAACAGAACTGTAGCATTTATGCCATTACACATACATTAATATTTGAATTTTCTCAAGTTTGTACTGAAACCAGGAAGTTGTTTTTACCTAATCAGAAATATCCACACTGCTCTACTTGTGCATGAAGTTGTTTGACTCTTTAGTAGGAATGTTCTATAATCCTCCTGACTCATTCACAACATTTTAGTGAAATGACCCCGTCCATATTTTTCGACATTTGCATTTGTTTTTCCAGTCCTCAGTCACAAGCCTTTGTGTTTGAATTCTCACATCCACTCTTGTTTATGCATTGCAAGGGAGTGACCAGTGTGGCGCGTCGTCTCCCCGCTGGCTCCGGGCTTGTCGCAGTGGGACAATTGTTGCACCGGCACTAGCACTCCCAGGACACGAGCGCGCACTGTTGTTAGCAACTTTCAAATGACGTCCCTCAGGCGCTTCCGAGCAGATGCTATGATGCAGAGCTGCGGCTTTGCTTGGCTCGCTTCGGTTTGATCATCTTTGTTTTCCATTATAAATAATATCAACAACGTCGATAAAAATTTAAATATTTATTTTGCTTACTCTTTTTTTTAAAAACTGTTTTCTTATTAGATTTAACTATCCTTTAAATCATCAATATTTCACAAGATTGTGAAATTAAGCAAAATTTTAGTAACAAAATTAGCCCCTGAAATTACTTTATGATGAATTTTTCTCACTTTATTCGTTTATCCTTTCAATAATAACAACTCCATATTAACCTACAATATGTAAACACAGTGAAAAGTCCACAACCAGTGATTTCCCAAATTTAAGACCTCAACCAAAAGTTTCGTTAAAAACATGAACGTTTTTTTTCCATTAGTTTAATTATGCGTTACTTTTCAGCCTATAACCAATAACCCGCGACTTTTTTCACACGCATACGGTGATGCGACTAATTTGTACATTTTTTTTTCTAACGGCCGAAAGGGGGCACTCGAGCGGAAAAGATAAGAGTGAGACCGGTGGAATATGTGTGCCGAGGAAGTGACTTTTACCGATCCGGCCCTGTTAGCGCTGCGCTAGCGTGTTACTGCCGTGTCCCAGTGATTTTTACTAATATGTTTTTTTTTTTTTAGCTGGCCATGTTAGCCCGGCGGAGCTAGCGTTAAACTCTCTGTACCGTCTTTCTATGTAAATATCTCGTGTTTCAATGTCTGCTTCAACGTGGACACTTGCGGCTTTTACACGGCTACGGCCTATGTATGTACCAAATGGTATTTCCTTTACAAATGTACTGGGTGAGGTTTATAGCCAGGTGCGCTTTGGAGGATGGGAATTACGGTAATCCTGAGGTCTTGGTTTAGTCAGTAGATCCCAGAATCCTCCACATCCTCACTCCGCCATCTTGGACGGGGGACGGGACAGTACAACAGGGCAAAATGTACACGTCAGGGCGTGAACTAGTCACATATGATGTGTGTAGAAACAAGTCTGTCCATTAGGACCTCGTGCTGATGTTCCTACCACAACCGACCTTAGTCCATGACTCCCTCTCACTATTGAGGAATAACATACTGATTGCCTCCTAATTTCGTTAACTTGACTGAGATACTTTCAAACGGGAAAAAAAAAAAAAGATCAGTGTATCAACGCTGACCTTTCCATTCACAGAAATGGCGCTGTCGTTCGCAAATGCGAGCGGCAATAAATATCCGGCTTGATATCGCTGCTGAAATGGAATTGTTTGCTCTGCTGCCATTACAGGAAAAAGGTCAGCACTGATAACTGACATTGAGCTTCTGTGTGCCCACGTAAGCGTAGACCGTTCTTCTATGACATTTTGTCGCATTTTTTTTTTCTTTTCACGAGGAACAGCTGATTTGTGGAGGATGGTTAGCGTTTACTTTGCAATTATATCTTTTTTTAAATGCCTTGGTTCATTTATAATTCAGACGTTTTGATGTGTTTGAGGTTATTAGTGGACCGTGACCAGAGAGAAAATTACCCTTACTTGTAATTATGTATTTCTCTAAGTGCAAGTGTCGCTTTATGTGAAATCACGCACAAGACGGTGAGAGAATGAAAGGGGGGGAAAAAATAAATTACATTTTGCAATTGGGATTTTAAGGCCACCGTGACCACGTGCAACATATTGATAACTGCCAAGTAAATGGCTGCCATTAACGCCTACTTTGAAAAATGCCGTGAAAACCTTTCACGACTTCGGCTGTGCTGACGACAATGAAATTGATGATAACCGGTTTGGGGTTGGGGGTGTGGATGGTGGGGAATAAAAAAAATCAGTTTTGACCAGTTACTCTAATTCAGTTGAATGTGTTCAAAATTAAAATGATCAATCATTAATGATGAATATTCATCTAGATGTGGAATTAGTGGTACCTCGTTCAGTCATGTGAACAAACTTGAGTATTTGCAACATGTGAAATATTAATAGGAATTAAAAATTAAACAGAACCTGCACTAGGAAGGTTTCTTTTTTTATTTGTCTTGTTGTTTTGAAACATTGAAATGTGGCTAATATCTTTATTTAGGCCTCCTTAGCTTTAAATTCTCGAGTTTTGCCAAATTTATATTTTATTAAACAGTTTGGTGTGCAAAGACTCTCAAAACTCATTTAGCAGCATTTGATTAGATATCATTGATCAGCAACAAGGAAAATGATCATTCGATTCATTGCAGTTGATGTGACGTATACTGGGTGAGTGAATATAGGAATGTTTTGAAACATCAAATTGTGGTGCAGGTTCTCGGCTACAGTTTAGCGGAAAGTGCTCTCACAGGTACATATGAATGCAGTTTTACCTTAGTCCTTGTTTTTACTTTAGACTGGTTAAAACTAAGTACTGTATAGGATACCTTGATAGATATTTAATTTCACCTTTTCCAAAAATTCTTGAATGGTTATTAGATTGAATCGGCTTCAACAATAACAAGTTAATGGTCGCTTTTATGGGTATCGTTTTTGAGAGAACCTTTCTGAACTCCTGCTGTGACAACGATTGTAGATTTTCCCCATCAAATTGTGTCCACTGTTGCTGGTGTTGGTGTAACATTTAATCGATCATTTGACAACAAATCAATTAGGAAATCAACAAGTATTTTTTATTGTTTAGTCATCTTTAGAGAACTTCTTTAACCTAATTGTCTAAATCCTTGAAATGTCAGCCTCTTAATATTTAAAAACCTGCACATTTCAGTTGTCCCTCATGAAAGCAGGCTGATTATTATTATTTTTTAAAATCAAAATAGACATTTGCAAACATTACATTTGATCAGCATTTTTGTCCATTTTCTGACGTGGACCAAATCAGAAATCCAATCATAATCAACTTATCTTTGTACATTGTCTTCTCTCTCAATTTGAAATACCGGTGGTGGTCCCGTTTTTGAATGACATGATGGAAATAAGAGTTTGAAAAAACCTGATTCATTGATGATTCTCAAACAATCTATTGACACATTAATCAGATATCAAAATATTGGTTAGTTAGCATTGTTACTTATCAATTAATCAGTATGTAACAGCTTTCTAATACTTTCTTTCCATAATTTTGACTTCTGCATTCCACCATTTTGTCGCCATGTTTAATAATGAGCTGCTAGATTTGCGACAAACCTGTTAGTACCCTCAAAAGAATCTTTTTACAGCTTTTCTGGTGAAAGAAATCACCTCAAGAGGGAAAATTTAAATTGGCATCGCAGAAAAACAGCAGACGTTGGTTTTCACTGAATTAATATTTCATTTGTAGCCATCAGCAGCAGGCTTAGTCGCTCTCAAATAAATGCTCGGGAACAGACACGGCATTGCTATTTTGAGCTCTAAACATGACCCTGTTAGAGACCGTGTCGGAAGTTCCCAGGCAGTGGAAGTTATACTTGGACCATAATGTCCATCCCCTGGGGATTTGCTTCCCACTGTTTATTGCCTACAGATGGAAGTCAAATAACACAAAAGTTACTTTTTTTCCTTTTTAAACAGTTTAATACTTGGTATGCTACAGTCTGTTATTTAACAGTGTTGGAATAATAAATGCATTGAATTCATTACATAATGGGTAGTTTCGGAGTTGCAATTTTGTGGTGCAACCGCAATGTTGACTATGACACAGTCCCGAGTATTGTTTTAATTGTCAGCATGGGGGTTGGTGGAGTCGCTAAACCTTTTATTCTTCGGACCAGCCCTCCCACAACCCATGTGAGGATAAGCCGCTTGGAAAATCAATGGATAGAATAAATGACTCATTTGAACTGACTCATCAGTGAGTCAGTCAGTTTGACTGTATTCTTGTACTTTAATACTTTTAATATTGTATAGTGAAACCCCTTTTATCATGTTGATCCACACCCATATATATATATATATATATATATATATATATATATGTTGTAAAATTTATTTATTTGTAATCACATTTTAAACACGTTTAAACTTATTGAGACACTTATTTCTGGGTTCTCACTCACACAGTTCTCCAAAGTGTACGCAGAATTTTACTTTATAAAACAACTATCAAATATTGTATTGTATTTCAAAATCAAATGGTTCAACCAAGTTAACTCTAAAGCTGCTGCCTTGATGCTAACACAATGCTAAACACCATAGACAGGCTAACAGAGAATCGCATAGATGTCACTGTATTTGTAAACTTTCTTGCAAGTGCTATTTTAGACCACAAGGAGCATCATTGCATACAGTAAAAGATAAACATTGTATATGTAAACAGCGGAATGTTCAAACAAACGGTAAACTTTCGCACACTACACTGATGGCTGTATAAAGACATAGATAGGTCAGGTTCTTAAATATACTGTGTGTTCAGTTCAAAATTGTTTGGTACCATCCTATAAGGCAAAAATCATAGCCATGCGAGTCATGATGCTTTTCACAACTCTGAATTAAAATCCTATGCATATTTGTGGCCACCCATGAAAGCGCGTCGGATTTCATTTACCGGGTGTTTATTGTTTATTGGTATAGGACGTAGCAGTGCATTGCAAAGCTCCATTTCCTAAATCATTGTGGCTCTTTTCATTGTTTTTCATGACGGCAATTATTTTCAAGCAGTGCACCATAAAATTACCGTTAAAATTGTTTCATGACACGACACTGGGGCGGGATGGGGGGTACTAAGATGTGCCCATGTGTCTTACTTCTCCTGAACGGATAATGGAAATCTTCCCTCGCGTTACACAAAAGACAGCAAATGGAGCTCAACAAATAGTGACAAGCGTGTACAATACTGCAGTGAACATCTGCCGCCTGACGTCGGAGTTGTTTACTCTCTACGTTACGCCGTTCACTAAAATGTACCCCTTTGCCTTTTTCGAATTAGTCACTACCATGTAAGTGACTAATTTGTAGTATTTTTAAGACAACAATGGTTGTCAAATGCAGGCTGATGGAAATATTGTGACAGGCCATTTCCTGTATGCATGATTTGAACCAAATAGTAATGTTTGTAAAGACAAAATTCACGCTAATATAATTGTATTTTTTTTTTTTTTTGGGCTGATGAAAATAGGTTGCTTTTTTTGTAATATTATTATCATTTACTAAATTTAAGATAATGTAATTAAATAAAAATTAATGTAGAAATTAGGGCTGCAAGTAAAGATTTTAAACTTAATTTATTTTATTTTATTTTTTATTAATCCTTGAATCATTTCAGGGTGTACCCCACCTCCTGCCGAAGATAGCTGGGTCAGGCTCCACCGCTCCCGCTACCCTTGTGAGGATAAGTGGATTCGATAATCGTGGATTAACTGATTAGTTAGATAAATGATTTGTTGTCGGTGATTTTGATAATTGAATGATTGTACAATAATCGATGAATCTAGTTGAAACATTTAACAAATGTTCAGGCTAGAAATTTCTGGCAAAGATTAAAAATTCAAGTTTAGATAAATGCCAAACATTTTTTTGCCCCTTTTCCCAAGATAACATGAGAATCTTAATGATAAAATTAAAACTGATGTAAAGATTTTGCATTAGCTTTTCGCAAATGCTATGTTCGTATCTACAGCCACTGTGTACAATTTGCCTTTCCAAGGGTGGATTGTTTCTGCCTTGACGGAAGACTCCTTTCGTCTCTCTTTTCAGTTCAGTCTGTTCTTTTTACTCTGACAGTATTTATTTTGCATTTTGTGTGTCTTTATATCGTGCGGAACATTTACTAGCTTTTCAGAAAAAGAATTGTCACTCTTCCCTCCACCGCTCTATGCGCTACATATTTGCTACGTGACTGGAGGCTAATCAAGCTACTTGAATCAGCGCTGCACTCTTCGCTGAGTTCAAGGCGCTGCGGCGTGTTGTCATTAGCGTAACCCCCGCGGGCTGAATGTTCTGCGCGAGGACTACTTCCTGAGCCACGGCTAGCCCCAGTGCTTAGTGGACAAAGCCGCCAGTGTGAGGATAATTTCAGGTCGTTTGCCTGGCCTGTTTAGCATGGGGATCATGGCTTGGCCTTACTTTAACAGACTTAATTACCCTGACAGCCTCCAGCCCGCGACCCTGAATTTATTATCTTGAACGGAGTCCTTGAGTCCGGAGAGGGTGACCAAAGCGAAAACAGTACTTGCGCCAAACCAACAGGTCAATGATCTCCAATCTATTTCACGAATGCAGTGGTACTTTGGTGAACACGTGCCACAAATTGTTTGGGGTGTTTGTTTTTTTCCGAGTAGTGAGACGTTGCTCGGTCAATTCTTATCTCCTGATTGCTTTTGCTTTGTGTTGCAATCCAACCTTTTACTTCCAAGTGCAAGAGTTTCACATCGACCCGAGTTGGAACGGATTCTTGGCATTTCAGTTCATTTCAATGCCAAAAATGTATTTAAGATCCAAGTATACTTTGCTTGGTCTCCAAACGGATTAAAATTGTACATCAGGGTACCACTGTATCTACAGTACTTTCAGAGTGGACATTAGTGTCTTTCTCACTGCAGTGACATTTGCTTGTTAACCGGGGCAAAGGGAAGTGAAGGTTTCCTGCCGTACAGTCCTAATTGCTCCTGTGATGCCACGGAGTTAAAAGGGAGAGAGCAGCAATTCAATAATTAATCAGCAAAGGAAAGAAGTCAAGTTATGCTGTTTTACTGATTATTTGCCATCTTTTGTTAACCTGCGATCGTTATAATTGCTGCTGCTTCAGGAGTGTGTGATTTTGTTGTCTTTTTGTCATGTTGACCATAATCTGACAGATTTTTTTAGAGCAGGGACCAGAGTATCACAGTAATTCACAAATTGTTAGTCATATTTTTGCCATGACAATCTAGAAATTGCGTGACAATTGGTAACCGGGTTCCTTCTAACACCCGATATGAAAAAATGTAGTGTTTGAGGCCGAAAGTGAAATTATGATTATAGTTGGACCTTTGGCAGTCAAAATTTTAACCGTTTATTGTTCTTTCTTTCCAAATTATTGTTTTTATTTCACAATACCGAACAAAGCACCCACGTTTTCATTGGTCCTTGAGCAGTTCCAATTAAATTTGTCTTGAAGTATCTTTATCATCCTTCAAACTGATTTCCCTTATTCGGCCATAGCATAGCAATTGAAATTCCATTTCTTTTCCGCGCTCAAGCAGTTCAAATTGAAATTGTCTTGTCAATTTTATCTTTTGTTGTTCTTTCAGTTCTGCCTAAATTTCTAAATTATTTGGCCAGAGCATGTCAAATGACCCTTTTTGATTTTAGTTCACATATGACCAAGGAAAGAGGGAGGGGGGGGGGGGGGGCATGTGAGGCCTGAGGTGAAATTAGGTTGTTTCTCTTTGGCGTTTTGGCAGTCACACATTTTCTAATCAATTCACCAGACCGACTCCACACAATTTTACGTGCTGCTGTTTAGGCGTTTATGAAAACAATTGTTCGGTTACCACACTTCTTGGCACCGTTGTATAGTTTAAATGTGCAATTCCCTTTGTGAGCATAATAACCTTCTGAAAATAATGTGCAGCCCTTTTCCGTGTATGGATGCTTTAAACGCCTCCTTCTCGCGTTTGTTTAAAGTCAGCATATTATGAAAATGAACATCTTGAGGCGGCAATGCCAAATGAGCAAGCAAGACCGGCCTTGTTTTTTTTTTTTTTTTTTCCTCTTCTCTTTACATCTTTTGCCACCACAACATTGCGAGTGAAGCTGATCTGAGCACTTTGCTCCGATTATAGCTTACTGCGACTAGACCGTAACTGTCATCTAATAGTGGAATCCTGTGGAATTAAATGGAACCTTGAGAACATCGAGGATTGCTCAAGTGTACTAGTCTAATTGCATGAAGATGATTGATAAAAATAAACAAATATTTTGGGCTACATTTTCACGTCGATTCAGTTCACTTATGAATTGCAGTTTAATTTTATAATAACAGTTACTCTTGTTTTTAGAGATGCTTTTCAAAATATAAAAGCACGTTTTGATGACACAAACCAGCTTTGGGCTGCCCATCCAAAATCTTTTGAAAATTTTATCAAGAGGAGTTTTTTTTCCCCAAGGTCATTTCAAATTTGCCTTCTGATTTCTGCGTAGAACAGTTTAAATTCGGTCACATTCAAATTTTGTGTTATTGATAGGGATACCATTTCTTTTTTTTTCCCAGACAAAGTACAAATACATAGATTTGAGTACTTGGTGAGACCAAATACCAATACTTGGCAATCCCATTACGCCTTAAAATGGTCTCTTTCCGCACATTTCACTTCATTGTAACTTGCAACACAGGTTATTTCAGATATAAAAAGAATCACACCTCAAGCATTATCATAATCATTGTCATAAGTTTGCTTATGTCTTAACTCGACATGCAGTGCCACAGCGCATCAGTGGCAAGCCGGCTTAGCAACTGGAGCACAGCTCCCTGAGCCGAGCGGAAGATGGTTCTCGAGAAACTCGGGCCGATCCTCAGGCATAATAACTTTCAAGTGGAGGTGACATGCCCGTAAGGTATCGGTGTCGTAATATCAGGGACATTTTTGCTCTTTAGATTTAGCTTTTTGCTGGGTTTTAAAAATGTGTCTTACATTGCAGTATTCAGGACATACTCCACTTTGTCTGATTTGCTGTCAATCTTCTTCTCGTCTTTTCTGGAAGTGACTTTCTTCAGGCTTTTGATTGGGGGGAAAAACAAATAAGGGTTAACAGTGGAAAGCATCTGGAATCTTGTCAATGCTCCCCCAAGAATAGTTTATTTCAGTGTGGAATGAAACCGTTAGGAGCTTGCCTTCAAAGTGAATATGGATCAGAAGGTTTTCTTGGACTGATCGAAGGCGTGAGAGAGTCAAGGGGGGGTTGTGTGACGAGCAAAACAAGTGTCTTTGTATCAAAGTCTGAATGTGTGAGTGGCAGGCGCTGTCCTATATTTAAGAAAAAGCCAATATGCATAATGGACCGTATGTGCTATCAGCGAGGCAGCGTGACAATAATAGATGAAGTGCTCAAATTCAGGCATCAGCACTTTGGCAAACAATGAGCCAGTTGAGGAAAAAGGTAATGGAGACTGCAAAATTGCAGAAAGAGCAGCGAGATAATGGGGCGATACAGTATATATATTTTTTTTTAATGCAAAAAGGCATCGGGAAACAAGAAAAGTGTCACTTTTGTAACATTTTTAGCGCATTTATTCAGCTGCTTTGGCTGGATATGAATAACTGCATCGATTATTTTTCCACTTGGAGGCAAAATTGCTTTTTGAACTTCAAACAAGGGAAAGATTGTAAACACAGATGAATTAAATTAACGTCAGAACCTGGGATGAGGAATCACAGAATTGATCTTTTGGAATTTGGTTGATTGTTGATTTATTAATCAGGTTTTTTTTGTTAAGGTATCGATCATAACACCCAAGCCTCCATTTTTAAGAAGAAATTAGTCTTTTAAAACATTTTAAAGCTGCCTAAAGGGAATGTGTGAAGGTTTTTGTTTTTTTTCTAAATAATTATTAATGTTCCTACAGCATCTTTCTGTGGTCTTTCATGTGCTGACCTTGAATGGACAATTCATTTGATATTTGCAACAAGGCTTTAATGGAAACGAACAGTCAATGCAAACAGGAGCTCGTGCCACGCATGGCAGTGGACCCGAGCGCATTTGTGACAAAACAAGGGTGAAGTGTGCTAGTTGAAGGCTTGCTGATGTTTATGCCAAAATTCACCGTTCTGCCTAGTAGTGAGTGACACTGAAGCGGGTCGCTCAAGCACGTCTGCCCCGACACGCCGCCGTATGGCCGGGTTATGTAAAGCTGAAGGGGCTAATCGAGTGACCACGTCCAATACAAAATGTATTACGGTGCATTTGCGCCTGACAGGGATTGATGGTATACATTACTTGTGAGAAATTGGGGTGGGATGGGTGGCAGATGGGGTGGTAGGGTGCGGCGGCAAAGTGCCGGCGAATTTCCGAGTGCGGGCGAGCTTTTGGGACAGATTGGAGGCATTTGTCTGATTTGCACGTGAAATTGTCGTCATTTGTCCCTTTTATATTTTACTCTGCACTCAAAATGGAAGCCTTGAAATGGAGCATATTTTGGAAAATTGACATTTTAATGGCCTATTTACAAATCTCTGAAGTGCCTGCCCTCCCATCAATTGTGAAATTACAGCATCCAAGTAAATCCTTTGAGGGCTATTTATATGATAACTCCCCCTGCACCAGCTTCTTCACCCAATGACTTGAAAGCTAAGCTTGGGGAAGATTGTTCTGTCGCCAGCAATAGACGCACTACAGAACACTGTCTGAAACACTATGTTAAAGCCAAATAATATAAAGTTAAAGGTTTGAACCTATAGTGGCCGTGTAACCAGTAACTCACAGTTGAAAAATGTACGGGTGTGGTCAGTCATGTTCGCAGATAGAAAGTTCCGGGTGTGATTAGGGATGGAATCTCAAGACCTTAAAATAACTTACTGAGTTGTTATACCCGAGTATGTAGTTGTTACCTAATACCATAATCATAATTTATTGACACTGGACAGAGACAGACATTTTTTAAAGAGGTCAATAGACATTAAATTTCAAAACTAAATATTCATATCGTCAAATCATTTTATTTCATCATGATGTATTGTTATCTCTCGTAATTTACGGAGCTATCTAGTGTCAATCCGTTGATGAAAGCTAAAAGTAGATTATCTACATCTTCCTAAAGCATGTAGAAGGGAAAAGTTTTCAACTTCAAGATAACACAGTACCACAAGGGAAAATAACATATATATATATACATATATATATGATATATTAACAGACTAGTCTAACATTAGAACTTAGATCAAGTCAAAGTAAATATTATAGATATCTCATACTCATTATAGATACTGTGTTTTATCAGCATAAATGTTTTCAATGTAACTCAGGGGTGCCCAGATTTTTTTCCCCCCAAGATCCACTTTTCAAGCAGCCAGCCGCGACTGCCATACAAAGGAGGCCGGCTTGCTAGAACGCGCCTTTAAGTGCACACTCGACGTATTGACCACACCTGAATCAAGCGACGAGGTGGATGATAGTCTTAACGTCTTTTTTTTTGGGCACACTACCACACGATCAAGCGAAACTGCCTCGTGATCGCTGCATTGAGCACCCCTGGTGTAACTGAATTTCCTTTGACATGGCTCATGATGTTGATGACTTTCGACGTAAATGCGCTTGCAGTATGTGAAGCACCTCAGAACATGCGCTTTTGGCATCACTTCCGTACATGCTCAGTACGGTTAACTTGCACTTCCTGTTTCCAGGTGAATACTGATTTTAGGATCAGGCTTGATTTGTTACCAACGTTTATGAAAATAAGCGACAACTTACAATATCTATTTTTTCTACCCCTAACAAATTTTACACGTGTGATTTTTTTCATGCTCGACTGTGCAGATTTGCAAGCGCGATGGCGCACCGGCGTGATCGCGCCCGTCGAATGTAAGGGACAGCGTGTAACCCAAATTTGTAGGCAAGTTGGACCACACTGTCAAGACAGTAACCTAAAGTAATAATATAAAAAGACAAGTGTCGTGAGCATGTCTTCTTTCTAGCACTTTAGACTGTAATATACACTTGCAAAGGTAAAACTATGTGCTCCAGAATATAAATAGAGGTGAATGTCAACAAAGGTCATAAAAATGGGCAAGGGCTGCAGCTATCGGAATATTTTTACGATTGAGCAATCTGCTGAAGGAGTAAATGTATAAAAATGGATTTTCCATGAATAAACAACAATACTAATACAGGATGCAATCACAAATGTGCCTGTGAGATGACATTTTACACTGTGGTACCCGTGACTTTGAGTGGGAGTGGTTTTAAAACGTGGGGCTCGGCCTGGTGAGCGACGTGGGCGTTACAGGCTGAGTTGAGTTGGCTGTTGTTGGCTCGGGTTAGCGGCTGGCTGTTAACTGATATCCAATCAGCATGTTGAGTGTGTGGGTATTGTGTATGAATGGCCTTATAATATTCCTTTTATTGCTTCAACCTTTCTTCATCGGGGTAATCGCCTCAGCCCAATCTCTAATGGTTTATACAAATTTGATGTTTGGTACCAAACTATACCACTTATCGGAAACCCAAAGGTGTTTATTTAAAGAGATTTAATTTAAGAACGTCTGTTAATTCTGCATAATTCATGAGAAGGTGACCTCACCCTTTACTCGCCTTAGTTCCACTAGACTGCCGAAGGAGAAGGATTCATGGACGCATTAGCTCATTCAGCTTTCCAGAAGAGTGACTGGCAGTTTTTCGACAAGGACGCTATGGATTACTTAACGCTTTAAAGCATGTCACCGGTAGGCGTGCTGCTGCTGCCAATTAAATGAAGTCAGAAGGTGAAGAGTATTCGTGCCCCGGCTGCCCACTGACGCCAGCAATGACGAAGTCGCTCCGTTTAAAATACTTTTCACCTTGGGCCCTGTTAGCGAGTGCGTGTTATCGTTAGTGATTGTGTGTGTGTGTCCTCTGCTCAGACTCACCATCAATGAATGCAAATATTTTATTACAGGGATGCAAGCCCATTCATTCACTCACTCGGTTTTAGGATTAAAGACCTTAAAGACTAACCCTAACCCTGAACACCTGACGAACTTCCGTGCACTTTGTGTTCTTTTTTTCAACACTCTTCAACGCAAATGCTGTGTAATTATTTCACATTTTATGTGAAACGCTTGACCGCGAGAGCAGGAGGAATGAATGTTCAAGCTCTTACTTACAAACGACTCAACTTTTTGAGCTTGAATTCTTTTAACGAATGTCCGTTTTTATATGTACATTGTGATTTAGACCAATATCTCTGCCGGTATTTATACAACATGCTGTTTGCTTTTTTTTAAAAAAAAACAAAACAAATTTTAACAAGTGGATTTACAAAACACAACCTTATTCTCACAATATGGAATTAAGTGCAATCAAAATGAAATGTAAAATAGCCTTCAATAAAATGAAGTTAACTGCATGTGTAAAACAAGCTCCATTGGAAAATTTCCACAATGTCACAATATTGTACTCGTTTGCGGATTAGCACATAAACAGCTACACACTTTCCTCCCCCCTTCTACCTGAAGGACCTGCTCAAGTGCTGAACTTTTCTTTCCCCCGGAAAAATGAGCAAAACTCCCGTTAGATCACAGGCGCCCAAAAAAAATAAGCGTTGTCGCAGTGTCTCGATGACATTTCACAGTGGACCTGTCATTTGAAATGTCGGGAAAAGTAAAGTATGACTACAAAAGAATGAAACAAACTTATTCTCGTCTTTCTGATGTTTCATGTCTGGACGGCTTTGCAGTTTTCATGGGTTGCGGTTTTGAATAAGAATGAGTAGGAGCGAGAACCTCACGATCGATCAATCCATTTGCTGACTACCAACCTCCCGCTGATGCTTTGACCTGAATAACCTTATGTTTGTTTTCGGTAACAGTGTCCCATGGAATTGTAATCATCTCGCTATAGTAAAGCAATTGTTTGAGTTCCAAGACCTGATATTCATCCCTGAAAGCTAATCTGTCCATTTACATTGCCTTTGCATTGGCAGATATGCAGGGTCATCTTCTGATCCGAGGACACTCAATTCTAAGGGCGCAAACATTATTCGAATAACCCTACTACAAAAAACAAAATGCCCCAAAGCTATGCTGTGATCATTTTTCCACACAAACAAATTTTAATGCAGTCGCTCCGTGTCGTTGGTGTGATGCTGGAGAGCTAGAAGGAAACTGACTGTAAAAGAAAAGCGAGAGTTCCAAGTTTGGGATCATTTCATACTTAACAGAGAAGCTAAACTGCAATAACCGATGACAGCAGCATGCCTACGATTGCCAGCGCAAGGTGACAGACGGATGTAAGCTGATTTTTAAAGAGGCCTCCCATCCTTGGAATTCGCCATTGGGTCACATGAACCATGGTAGTGTATAGTCAGCCATAAAGTCAGTTCTGGACTGGGAGTTTTTGATCTTCATCTTCAAACATTAAAGGCACAAATAATGCATCTTATATGCTTTATTAATTGCATTCAACTTGAAATATTTACTTATTCACATGACATTTGTAGTACGTCCTCAAATCAGTCTGTATCGTTGTGCTATCCATTTGAAACTTCCTGGTTTTTCGCCCGACAAGACTTTTGGCCTGGCCTAAACAAATGTTCAAAACCTTTCGTTTCTTACATATCGGGCCGGCGTGTGTGGGTTGAAATTTTCTTTCAAAGCCTGTGATATTTCAATCCATCTCTTGCATACAAACTACTTATTTTCCTTCCTTAGGGCATAGCTTTAACCCTTCATCTTCCTTGCATCATAATCGTTCTTGATTCCCGAATTCGCTGGCAGTTCTGTAACGCAACAAGGATGGATGACTTTATTTATCAGGGCTGATGTTTTGCAAACACTCCGTGGCCCATTAGCCACTAGCTCCTCACAGAGTCTGTAGGTGAGTTTAACCTTGAGCAAAAGGGTTGTGTTGCAAGACGCTGTAACCCTGCCAAGGGGCATCGTCAGCTCGCCGCGCTACAGTAAACGGGCTGTGTCGCTCTCATCCGGCTGTTTTTAAATGGAAGTGACCTGAGTTGGAAGGCTGCAGAAAAAGGCGGGCAAGAGTTAATACAGACCAGAGGGCTGCTCGTGGTGAGGCTGTTGGTTTTAAGCCACATGTCCTTTCGCCACGCCACATATTGTTTTCTTGTTGTTTGACACGTCATTCGTCATCCGTTTATTATATTGAATGGTGCCTGCAGGTTTTCTGCGTTTCACTGGCCCAAGAGATGCTTTCTGCATCACCAAATTTTGCACATTTTCTTTTGTATTTATTTTTACGAGTAAAATGCACAGCTATAGCTGGAGTGCCGCCAAAGTAATGTAATTTGAGTTCAGGGGCCACATTTATCCAGTTTGATCTCAGGTGGGCCGGCCAGTACACTTTTGGCCTAATAGCCTATAAATAATGATGATTTTTTGACAATTTATGGGGTGTAAAAATCCATTCATCCATTTTCTGAGCTGTTTGTCCTCACAAGGGTGGCAGGAGTGCTGGGATCTAGCCTATATATTTTTTTTTTCAATCCTCCAGGTGCGCAAACCATTGTGGCTTGTAGGTCAGGTGACACCATTCTTGACATGGCAATAATCATGCCTTTAGTGGAAATACAGCTTGAGGTATAGATCAGAGGCTGCTCTGGTCACTGCCCCGAGTTTGGCACAAAAACAAGACCGACTCATCACGTCCTGCTCAATTTATAGCCCACAGGCACGCTTGTGACATTTCTCCGTTATAGGATACGTCGCCGAAGAAATACTAATTATGAGGCGGCGGCGGGGTTATTTTTCTGAGGACGTTCCACTTTTTACATCAAGCGCTCTGTCCTCATCATGCAAAGCAGAAAATTGGCTACGAGGCCCCAACTTTTGACTTTATTCACGACCTGTAGGCGACATGCGGAGATGCACACCATGCCATAACAATGGCAGATAGGAAGGAGGTGTGTGCGCCTGGTATGTGTGGGTTTGGGGAGCATTGTGCTAGAGGGGTTTATCTTAGTCATGGTAATTGGTTTTGCTGGTGTGGAAGTCGGATCATTCGAGAAAACCTCATTCAGTCTGACTCCGTCCCATTTATCTGCCTGGAAGGCTGCAGGGGTGGAAAGGGTGAGGATGGGGGGGGAACCAGCCAGGGAGAGAGGAAGGAAAGAGTTGCTAGTGCTGCAGCAAATGCATTTTCATACAAAGGCTTGGGAAAAGTGAGCATCTCTGAAGCTACAATCTGACGCCAGCATAGAGTGAAAGATAGCGAGCTCTCTCTGTTGTCCTTAAATCTCCTCTCCATTTTGCACTTTTTATTTTTTGTCTTTTTTTTTGTACTGAAGCCAGAAAAGGAACGCTAGAGTTTTTGCTTCATATTCCCAAAAGATCCTTATGCATATTTCAGTTTTTTGTTTTGTTGCACTAACTGTTCTGCAATATTACCTCCAAGCTGCAACACAATTGAGGTGATTTGGTTGATTTACAAAACAAAAAATCCAGCTGAGATGAATTACATTTGGAGTAATTTGTTCCAGAGTTGCAGTCATAAAGCATTTAACTCCACAGCCAATGTTTTAAAGTACCATCCATCCATCCATTATGTGAGCCCCTTATCCTCACAAGGGTCGCGGGAATGCCGCAGCCTATCCCAGCTATGTGGCCAGGAGTTGGGGTACACCATGGAGTAGTTTACAGCCAGTTGTAGGGCATAGAGCAACAACCATTCCCACTCACAATCACACCTAAGGGCAATTTAGAGTCGCCAATTAATGCATATTTTTGCAATGTGGGAGGAAACCGAAGTGCCTAGAGAAAACCCACACAGGCTAACTAACGACTAAACAGTCGCTCCACCGTGCCACCGTTCTCAAGGACACGTTTTCGTCTTTTTCGCGTTTTGTGAAGTAACCCGAATTTGTACACACCGTCAGTTGGAATGTGACGTAGGTGATCTATAACCTACAGTATGTGAACACAGTAGTAAAGTCACAGTTGTGGTAAAAACCTTGTATGAAAAACGGTTCTATCCAATGAATATGAAACTTAAACAAATGTAAAACAATCAGCAGGAGTTACTTTGTTTGAAAAATGAGCTCGTAACTATTGCACAGGTGTGAAATAAAATCAATGCTGAATGGAAACGTTAAAACATTGCTTTAACACCCAAAGCACAGTAGTAAGAAGCTAAACTTGCAGTCTGTATCGTTAGATCACTTCTTCTTTCTTTCGGCTTGTCCCTTTCGGGGTCGCCACAGCGTGTCATCTCAGATGAACGCACATATATATTTGGCACAATTTTTACGCCGGATGCCCTTCCTGACGCAACCCTTCTCAGGGAGTGGAGGCCCCAGTGGGATACGAACCCACAACCCCTGGTTTACCAAACCAGTGCTCTAACCACTGAGCTACAGGGCCTCCTGTATCGTTAGATCACTACGCCTTGTTAATAACAAAACAAAATAAAACAAAAACAAACCCCAAAAAATTTTGAGCTAAGACTGATAGTCCTAACAAGCCAAAAACAAGATGCAAATAAACCTTCAACAGCGCTAATCACGGTTTAAGACCGTATGACGACAGAATCAGAATCAGCTTTAACGGCCAAGTACGTAACAACACACAAAGAATTTGTCTCCGGCAGTCTGTGCCGTCCTGGTTCACTTCTAGGAGTCAAAGTTGTGCAAATATGCATCGGTTTTCTAGCATTTAGAGCAATTAGAGTGTGTCAACCCCCCACATTGTTCATCACCAACTGTCATGGCACTAAAACACTCGCTATTGCTAGAAGGAGTTGATGCTAGCTGTAAAACGTTTCATGAGCTATGTCGCCACACTTTACGACAATTGACATTTTTCTTTTACCTAGACTTTTTATCCAAACTCAAAGCTATACCAACTTTGAAGTGAACTTTCTACTTTTATAAAACTTAACCTGGTAAGGTTTTTTTGAGGTAGGGGTGGGGTAGGGATGGAATCTTAAATAAGTAACTTGACATACACGCATTAGCAGAAATCATCTGTTTTAGATGAGATCAATAAAGGGAAAATCCTGAAGTCCCATTTTCACTATGTATTGTCCAAATGTCATCCGCCAAAGGATCCCAATGCATCCTCCAGGTTTTTAATAGCCGATCATAAAGCAGATGAATAAACATTATGTCATGGAGCCCATAGTGTAGAGTTTGACAGTCTGGCAGGAATGTTGCTGAGTAGCCAAGGCCGGTATCTCCCACAATGTGTAGTCTGTAGTTATTTGAATTTGTGGCTACTGGTTCTTGGGTCCTTTGCAGAAATACTGTCACCGCTAGCAGATGGATATTCTGGAACACATCGTTTAAGAGGTGAAACGTTGGTTTATAGCCCCTATGTGTTGAGGCTTGAGCAGACTACAAGGCCTGTAGTCATTGAGTGATGTTACCAGGGAATGTTGTTGTTTTTTTTTGTTTTTTTTTTTTTTGTCCTAGTGGCTTAAAAGTAGCTTTTTCAGCAAGTAGCCAAACTACAAACTGTCTTAGAATAAACATCTGAACTTCTACGATTCACCACAATCAGTTCTGGTGGGCAGCTGATTTAGATCATGTATATGCCATGAGGGATCACACCTGTCAATATCCCAATATTTTTTCCCAACAACTACCGCAACAACTATACTGCAATACTTTCCCCGTGATAATGTTCTTGACATAATGTAAAAAAAAAAAGAAAAGAAATCCAAGCAAATCTCTCTGAAAGTGAAATTGTGTAGTTTGGCAGCTCTGTTTCTGCTAGGTCAGATGCTAAACACGGTAATAACGGTATTTACACTATAAAATGGTAATGGTGCAAGGAACTTTTCTTTAAATCCTGGTTTACAAGCAAACCATAATCCTGGTTTACAAGTAAACCATATAGTTTCATCCTGCCTTTCATCATGCCACTGCTATGTCAGATGATGAACCCGGTAGTAACGATCATCACATGAAATGATAACATTAAGAGGAAGATTTTTATCATCATGCAGCAGCCATTTTCATTTTTATGCTGCTGCTGGATCAGACACTAAACTGTAGCCACAATAATTGCCCTTTCAAACAGCAACCGTGAAAGAAACGTTATTTTCGTTAGTCTTTTTCAGCCATATTTTAGATGTAACTGTCACTTCCTTTTCAGTTTCGGGATATTATTCTGGGTTCCTACCCTTTCACGCCAACAAGACCTCAGACCAGCCAGGTGGAAATCTTGGAGGTATATCGTGAAGAGTTTTGCAGACTTCTAGCGCCCCATTTGCCGGAATTCTTCCAAAGTTAGCGTAATGCTGCTGACCCTTGACACTCCCAAAGGACTAGGCTAGCTCACAAAGAGCTAATGCAAGAGATATTTTGGACCCAATTGGAATTTCAGCGATAAAACCCGCTCAAGATCCCATTTCAAGCCAGTATTGCAAAAATATCAATAAATGTACTGCGCCGTTGCGGTTGATCACGCTGTTTTTGAGGTTTTGGGTGGAATAAAAGAGTTCTCAGTGGACAGAAATGAGCTGATGAATTTTTTATGCTTCTTGGCACCCGTACAGCATTCTGCAAATAGCACCGCAGCACTCATTGCGTGCAAGAAATCGCAAACGTGGAATCTGGCTGAGCTATTTTCGATTTTTAAACGCTTATTCTGTCGCGCTAACGGAGAAATTATGATGAGTCCATTGAAATGGTGTGCGTCGTTCAAGATGCAGACGACCACATAACTTAAAAACTATCAGAGGTTTCATAGCATGTAGTAGAACTCCCCACTTTCATGAATGTGAAATAATGCCGTGGTACATTGAGATACAAGTTTCATGCGTTCCGTGACCACACTTGTAACTGAGAACGACGTCTCAAATCGTGTACGTAGTATGTACGGAAAGGAATGGAAATGCCAGAAATAAATTTCAGCCTGTCCTAGGAAATATATATGGAATCAGTGGTTAAAGCATCACGTTTTTTTTTTTACCTTTGAGAAGGGAGCACTTTCAGAACAACCGATTAACAAATCATGCATTGACATAGATGAACAAAAATACCGTTTTGTTGTGGTAAACAATTTTCAGACCAATTAGATCATTTCCTGTGTCACTTACTACATGATAAACTGTGGCAAGTCTCTACTCTGAGATATATTGTTTTCTGATTGTAAGGTGGAGGTTTTTGTCTTAAGTGAAAGATGTACTGAATAACTATTGCGGGCACGGCGTCTATTAGAGGGATTGCCGCCATTTGAGAAAATACAGTCAGTTAATTGCCATCCGCAGCTACGTTCAACCCCGCCTGAAAGCACCCCTCTGAAAATTAAATTGATCGAATGAATTAGCAATAGCGAAATTCAATTTGGTAATCTTGGAACTTTTAAATGGGCAAAGCATCTTTTAAGGCCACAAAGCATTACGGCGGTGGGATGACAGATTAGGGTCCCATTACTCAACATTTGTTATTCAATAAATCATTAATGGCCTCCATGAATAGCTGAAGTGATGGACTCGAGCTGCGCCGAGCTTGCACACCAGTCGGCGTTGCTGATGCATCACAATCTGCGGGAGAATGTGTGAGTATGGTGTGGGTGGGGGCGTGTGGGGGAAGGGGGGGGGCAACCATGCGCAGCGCTCCCTGATGCAATGCATTATGTATAGCTTTTTGGCTGTTGACGTGCAGCTTCTACCACCGTCGGTACTGCTGCATCATGGCTTTATGACAGTTTTGTAAGCTTAGACACCGGCGCGCTCGATTGTTCCTCTTTAACAGCGTTTTTACATTTCAAAACAGCCATTTTAAGGGGGCTGTTAGCCACCTTTATGGGTCGCTGTAATTTACAAAATGCAATTTTTTTTTTTTTCCAAAAAAAACTTTAAAGAGTGAGCCTTTAGTGGATTGACGAGTCGCCATTCACAAATTACAGTATCAGGAAAACCTTGGTTCACAAATGAGACTCTTCACAATGACATTTGTAAACTAAAAATTTCAAAGAAATATAGCCTTGGACAGTCACGGATTCAACCTGGAACGCTCAGTGCTTTTTTTTTCCTTTTTTTTTTAAAGCTCTAACTTAGCTTTAAATATGCATCCCGAGAAAGTGAAAGATGATGTCGTTCTTGGGGGCTGGAACAAATTAATTGTAAAAGTACTTCAGTTTCCAGTGATTCTGCTTTATGTATTTCTTTGGTCCTATTTCTGTATTGGTAAAAGATGCCACAAAGATTACGCCGATTCCCGAGCTAGTAGGAAAGTAGAAGTTGGTGTCAAAGAAGTACAATATGTTTAGGTGTTGTGTTTTGACTTTGTGTCAAGGAGGTGCAGTTAAGTTTAGCCTGGGTTGTCAACAGGAGATACGGACAGTCTTTGCCATATTCACAGTTCCTATGCATTTTTACAAAACTAAAATAATCTGTAAACCATTTATCTTTATGGCTAAAATGAGTTTGAAATATTAAAGTGTGTTGGGATTATGAATTGTCGGTTTATTTACTGCATTTTTATCAAACCAAGTTCTGCTTACTATATATTGGCTTATTCTCTTTAAACATTTCTTTGTCACACAACGTTAAAGGGAAAAAAATGAAACACAGCATTAAGCATTTTAAGTAGGTGGAAATGATCAACACAATATTTGTTTGACATTTAAGGCAAATTTATTCTACATGTTAAGAATTTAATGACATTTAATTGGCGACATTTTATTTTCTCCACTCTTGACAATGCTGACTTAATTTTTTGTTACCATGGCAAATGTCGGCAGCGCATGAGACAAATGGGTACTAAATGCCATTACTACAAGCCAAAAAAAAAAAGTTAGTGCCAGGATTTGATTTTCACTCATGGAGGCAGCACTTCATCCCCACGCAAATTAAAATTGTCAAATCTACATTTACACTCTCCTACCCCCGCCCCATCATGGCAATACTTTTTTGGTACTTTTTCCCCTTTGAGGCGTTCAACCTTCCGCTGTAACACAAAATGGAGACAGGAGACTAACCTTTCCTAAACGTATAATTTTTCCTTTTGTCGCTTAGCCTGTGTCAATTATCACACTCCTCTTGTACAATGTTTTTCGAGATCAATATGTCCGGAGGAATAACGCCGTTGAGCACCGTATCGACATCCGTAGGCAGACGCCGCTCCCGTTTGGGGAAAAATGAATAAAATTGCCGCCGCCGCCGTACAGTCGGTACAGCGCCGACCCTCCCCTCCGTCACCCCGCCTCTCGGGGGTCGGTGACGCATCGCTGTGGGGGTCTTGGTTGTCACCCAGGCAACTAGCGTCAGAGCTGAAACAACCTCAGGCAGGGAGCCCGGCTGTGACACTGACCCCCCACCCCTCACCAGACCGATCCCCGTCCTCCATTCGCAGCCTCCCTCGCACCATCACTCATGGCTTCTTAGTAGTTGAAAGCACTTCCCTTGCATCATAGCATGTCAAGGAAACTGCCATTTCCAAAGAGCCATCAGCGGCATCTGCCACTGTTGAAGCACAAGATGATGGACACACTGACGGGCACGAAAAGCGTCCTGGCAACCGTATGTCATCACCACATGCTTATTTTACTCGATTTCTACTATTTTTTTTTTCTTTTCTTTTGGGTTGGTCAGCATTTATTTTGCGCAGGGGGTTACTTGGCGTGTGGCGGAAAGAGATATTTGTACACACTTGGTGAAAGGAAACAACAAAAGTAGAATCATAATTCAGAATAATTCAGTTCTTCAAAATACCGAGGTGAAAGGTTTTGATTTTGAAGTGTGGGTGTACATGGGGCAAAGACTCTCCATAACTTCCACTAACAAGAGATTTTAAAGGGTCAATGTATCACTTGGACATACTTCCTTGACGCTATTTACTGCACTGTTTTTCTAGTAGCCAGGGCTTTTCTCGTGGCATTTTCACAATATAGAAATGATTTTCCCTGAATGTTTGGAGGCGGCACGGTGGGTCACTTGGTAAAGCGTTGGCCTCACAGTTCCGAGGCCCCAGGTTCAATCCCGGCCCCACCTGTGTGGAGTTTGCATGTTCTCCCTGTGCCTGCAGGGCACTCCGGTTTCCTCCCACATCCCCAAAACATGCAACATTAATTGGACACTCTAAATTGTCCCTACGTGGGATTGTGAGTGCGACTGTTCGTCTCTACGTGCCCTGCGATTGACTGGGTGTACCCTGTTTCCTGCCCTTTGACAGCTGGGATAGGCTCCAGCACTCCCTGCGACCCTTTTGAGGATAAGCGGCAAAGAAAATGGATGGATGGATGTTTGGAACTCTTGTTACAATGCTAGTTGAAAAGATGCTATTTCAGAGTATAGTTTAGTAATAATACAGTAATTGATTTTTCATGATTCCACAACCATATTTTTCTGGCGAAATGGTGTCGATTTTGGCCATATTGCCGGAGGTCAAATCCATCGGGCTCGTTTGTTTTATGGCAGACTTGTTGTCCGGTGCGTCTGAAAGGGTGAGACAAGATCAACAGTGACGCCGGCGCAAACAGATCATACTTCGGCACTCGGAGAAATGTGGAGTTTTCTTTTTACTCCGAGCAAGTGGAGCGAATTCACAGAGGAGTGCTAGAGCCATGTAGCATGTCAAGGCTGTATTAATAGAATGTCCCTCCAGCCAAACCTTTCCGGATTCTTGGGGGAAAACAATATTGATTATTCATACGGCTCACCTAAATGTAGAGCTCGCAACTCTTGATAAAATTATGGCAGTGATGTCGAGTGGAATGGAATCACGAGAGCCCAGTTATGTGGTCAGTTGTGGACTGACATATTAATATTGTGACATCAACTGTCTAGATAGACAGCGATATGATAGATTGTGATAAACAATGTTTAACTCTACTCCATCACCCGGTTTAAGGTTTATCTACCAAATCTTTTTTTTTTTTTTTTTTTTTAGATTTTTAATGTTGATATTTTTAAAAGATCAAATTTGCTTTTTTGGTAAAAAGATTTACTCTGTGATTTGTCATATTCGGCATACAATTAGGTTTTATTCGTGTTCATAAAGCTAAAATGATGAGAGTTTACTGAAACTCAGAGAACTGCCATGAAAGCACTTCATAATACCCGAGGATCTCCTTATCACAGGGAGTCTAATTTCTTAACCACTGTAGTTGAAAAGTGGTAGAAACAAGTTTCCGACCAAAATATTACAATAATTGAACATAAATAAAACTCAACCTTTTGTTTAATATTTCCTTAACTGTCTATAATGTTGAGGTGCTCAATTGGAGGAAAAAAATTCCACCACAAGTACTTAAAAAAACAAAAGTAAAAAACAGATGTACCCATGCTAGTAAATCGTTATTTATGTAATCTCGTGTTTAACATATTAAAATGTAAGTCACTTCATCCATCGTGGTGATGATTGCGTGAGTTAGTCTGAAGCGATTTTGCTGCCAGTTGCATGGCATCCACACTGAAACCAATCTCCTGCTTTTAAATTCCATCAAAGCTTTCTTTTTTTTTTTTTTACTCAAAAGTGTCAGACTGGTCATTTTGTATACAATATTGAACTGTTTTTTTTTTTTTTTTTTTTGTGCAGCTTTGGTCACCACAGGTTCTCTCTCTCTCTCTCTCTCTCTCTCTCCTTGGCCCTCCTGCGTTTTGCATAATAAATATCAAGCCTCCGTCGGGCCGGTGACAATCGGAAGTCCGATCGCTTCCACTTGGATTCCCGGATTCAAACATTTGACTTGTGGGATTTGGTGAGGAAGGACGGGGGGGGGGGAGAATGAAAGAGAGGGAGAGAATGTCTGCCGCCGATAAGCTGCGGGCAAGAAATTCACTAAGCGCGGCGGTATTTGAGAATGATGAATCAGGGATAATAGTCGTTCCCGCGGTGAATGTTGTCGTCATGGGACCTTTTCTTCAGAGACGACGTTTACCTGTCACTGTGTCTGCACTCCAAGGTGCAATTTCCGGGCTCCACGTTTCTCCGAGGCTTTCAAGGTTCAGCAGAAGACTTTTTTTTTTGTAATTATTTTAGAATGAACACCTCCAGGGGATGAATTCACTATCGTTGATCTGTGCAGATTGGGCTAAATGAGCCAGGTTATAATTGCTGGCAATAGAAGCTGCTCTACATTGCTGGCATTAACAGAAGTGGTTGTTTGCGTTGATGCTCTTACGTCCAGCAAGAGGATTACCAAGTCCTTTTAGAGACAATCAGTACATGGAGGTTAATTCAGTTTTAGGTGCATTAGGAAAGTCAAGCCCGGCTTTCATACGCAATTTGAAGTCCACCCTTACGTGATCCGCTGTTTCCTGTCCCTGCAACGGAAACTTAGTGCATTGTTGTAAGGAATGGTAAGAGATACTCCTGATATACCGTCATGTGACTTTTACAAACTTGCCTGGTCAAAGTGTAATGAAATACCAAGGGGATCAAAAGAAAAAGGATAATACATCAAAATTGGCACTGGCGTTGAGATGTATGCGAAATTGGGAAATGCTCACAAAGTGCAATGCAACAATTCATTGTATATCTCGAACAGTTTGATTACCAAAAAAAAATTCAAAGCAAGATCTTTCCCATTAACCTGAGCTCGCAACAGCAAACTCATCCACTGACGCCCACGTCACTCACCAGGCCATCCCCCACCCTTAAAAGCCATACACACTCAAAGTCAGAAAAAATAGTGTCGAACCTGAGGATAGGAAAACTTTATTTTTTTGTCTTTACTGTTCCGTTTCCATTGAAATAAATGTACATTGCGATGAGATAATTGGTAGAATAATCCATTTTCAATAGCTGCAGCCATAGATGTACATAATGCAATTTCCAAAGTGGAACACAATGCAACACTTTGAACTTTATTTCAGGATATAATGTAAAGTAAATTCAATTGTTCTGACCTTATACTGCTGACTTTTATTATTGTAGAGCCAGTGTTTAAGTTACATTTTTACAAATTGTCACACAAACTTTAAGAGAGGTTAATGAGATGTCGTGTGCCCACCCAGATATGAGGTTCTCTCTCTACTAAAATCTCTGATCCTATTTCTCTGGAAAAAAAAAAAGACTCTTTTACACACCATCTGTTCACCAAAGGATACATTCAGGAGCACTATAACTACCCTCATGAATTATTGTTCAGCGTCCTTGTGTCGCTCGAAAGGTGCTTTATGAATAAAATGTTATTATTGATTAAAAGTAAAATAAAACTTTGGGGGTTCCACTGTGAAGGTCACCTCAACTTTATTTAATTATTGAATATTTAGTCATATGTTATTATTTATTGTATAATTTATTTCCCGTTAATTCTCATTGTTTCCCAAGGAAACTGAAAAGGGGTTTTGGGTATCACTGTTTTGTGCCTTTGCAATGAGTATTGATAATGAAGTTAGGTATGTTTGGAAACCTGGAATTCCATAACTTGATGACTGACATTCCATTGATCAAGCTTCAAGTGTATTGTGCAGAAATTGCTAGATGCAGTCTGCTCTCTGTCCGATTGATTTAAATCCACATTGGAAATAAGTAATAATGCACTCTTTGTTGAGAGATTATTTCCCATTCTTACGCTATGGAATTTCCCAGTGTCCTGCTGTTTAATCCCAGTGTTGATGGGTCAACTTGACTGACCAGTTGGTCCAAGTGGTCCATCTGTTTTTTATTATTATTTTCTCCCCCCCCTAAGAACAGGCAACCCCACACTCGTGCAAGCTGGCATCTGAAGAGAAGGAAAGGGGTCTTAGCTCCCATTAGACAGGGTATTACATCCAAACGCAGACAAACCACTTATTAGGACAACACTATCCGGGGAACTAAACAGGGGATTAAAGGCCCATCGCATTATGCCGTTGGTCACAGGGGGTTCTCTTCAGCACCCTTTTCTAATCAGGCAACAGGCACCCGTGCTGATAACCGCTAAGCAATGAAATAGATTTTTTTAATTTTTTTTTTTTTTATTTTTTCCTCAACATCAAATATTGTCCAACCTATGTTTCAATAAATGATTATCACTGCAGGTGGGTTAGCTGTTATTTGCAGACTGATGGCTATTAAAATAAGCAATTGCCCGGACCGCTGGACAATTATACTGGACAGAATTTCTGATGCAAGACGCAAACTGTTGCATTTATGCATGCCGTTGCATTTTGAGTCGCTTTGTGTACCATCTTACTGAAACACGGAAAAAAAAAAAAACCTCAATGTTGACCCCCAATTCAACAAAAATTCCCCCCAAAATATTAACAAATACACAAACTCCAGTCAATCCAGTCAAAAGATTCTTGTTATTCCTATATAAGGTAATTATCGATCAATAGGGTGGAATTGATTTGTTGCTCAACCCTGTCCTGAAGTAATTTGCAGGCCTGCACTCTGGCACAACTCCTCTGCATTATTATTCTGATCAATATAAAGTATATCAGTATCATTTAGATTTGATTTTACAATAACAACAATTAATTGACTGATGTTTTCAGATGCCCATCCCTAAAGAGCAAAGACGATTCTCTTGACCGGGCTGATCTGCATCACGCAGTTTTGACTTCCTGCCTCGCGATCGCGGCTGACGGCCTCAATGAATTAAGCTTGTTTTCATTTACTCCCCGTGGATGGAATGCATCGGTAAATGCTTCCTCAATTCGGCAGAGTACTTTGTCATCGCTGGCACTTTCTATTCAACACGGGGACCTTTTCTTGACCCCGCCTTCACCGAGGCCTCGGATGGATTCTCCCCAGAGTGGGGCTCCTCCGCTTTCTGCCTTTCAGATTGGGATTTCTCCTCAGCCCTCGATCTACGCCTCGGGCAGGCCGTGTTCGTTTCATTGAAACTTCCTGAACCCCAGGAAAAAAAAAAAAGTGTTTTGATGTCGAATGCCCCCTTTGCTTCCGCGTGGATTCAAAGCATGTTTTTCTTACGGTCAAGGGTAATGCGAGTCTCTGTGAAATTCATGCCCCCTTTCATCTGGCCACACGTTGTTTTTCACTTAGCAGACAGGAATAGGACATCTACAGAAGTACTGTGATTCAGCCAATTTTCACAAAAGATCAATACTGAAATGGAAAAAAACCAGGAAGTAGAAACATAGCAACGTAACAAGCAGTGACAAGTATATTTAAGCTAACCTTAGCAGTCTGTTTTCACTCGATGCAGATGGTGGAAATGCATGATATGAGTCACATAAGGTCCAAATCAGCCATCACTAAATCAGCCTTCACTAAAGGTGGTCAATACCGGAGTCCCATCAAGCCTCACAAAGCAATTGGACAAAACCAGGAAGTAGCCTGCCAAAATAAGGTTAGGAACAGCGCTAAGCACTCTCCGATGATAAACCTGGCCATCTTTTCTGCTTAAAATGTGTATTCACAAAAGAAAAAGGCAAATCAACACAACAACGCCGGCTCAAAGTAAGTCTACTGATGTGCAGCGATAATGGCAGTTCAAATATTTGTTCTTTGAATTCCAAAATGTACAACTTTTTTTGGAGGGTTGTTGGATCTCCAGTGTGGCATTAAACCGTTGGCATTGACATTTATTGCATCAGCCCTCCATTTTTACATGATTCAAGTGGGAAATAAACAAAGCACACACACACAAAAAAAAAAAAAAACAAGGAAAGTAAAGTTCACACCCGGCGACACAGCCACCCATTCGGAGCATTTGCTGAAATGAAATCCAGTAGATCTGGAGAGGTTTGAGCCATGTCAGCCTTATCCAGGTAATTGAGTTCATAAAATTTAATGGAGAGTATTACTGTTCATGCCTAAATAATTTCCCCCAGTAAAACCCCCCGCTGGGCTTGTTTTATAGGCTTTCCCTATCTGTCATTCTATGTACTGTATATATTTGTATTAAACCGGCTTTTTTTTTTCATTTTTGCATTGTGCTCAGGAGGTGCTGTGTCTTTTGCACGAGGAATTTCCCCTATCCTTCTGTTTTTTTTTTTTTCGTTTGTTTTTTTTTTTAGCCAGTAGTATCACCGTGCATTCCAATCGCCGAGTACTTACTGGAGCCAGAAGCAGAGTTGGCTCTCTTCAAACTCGATTGTGCTTTTAATGCGGACGAGCTATTAATCTGCACTTTTATGCCGAGTCTTGAGGTTTATGAGACATGGGGTTGCTGGAACTGTCGGGCTGTCGCCGCATATACATATATATATATTTATTTATTTTTTCCTCCCCCATCACAAGGCAGCAGATGTTTCATGGTACCGTGGGAACTTTTCAGGAGAAGATCCAATCAATAAAACTGGGAAGAATCTGGCAACGCCGCGTCGACAGTGGCCAGGAGGCGGGCAGTTCGTCTCCGTCGTGTCAGCACTGCGCCATTCTTTAAATCGGCTTTAATTTGATTAGCTCCCCCGTCTCCGAGTGTATTAGTGTTCAGCAGGGACAAAGTTGAGTACAATGTAAGGTTTCCAATTAAGCATTTAATTTTTTAAAAGGATTAACTCCTTTAATTAAAATAAAGTTCAGACAAAACATGATGAGGTTTCAAGCAGCCATTTAAGATGACCTTAACATTTTCATATTAAAGGTAAAATCAACTGCAATTTGTTTTGCAATGTTTTCCCATATGAAATGGTAATGTAAAAAAAAAAAAAAAAAAGTTTGTTTTAAAACTTTACTGACGTTCTCAAGGAGTATTACAGTAGAAATAGGTTACTATTAAGACGGAAATACGAATTTAGATGACAAGTGGAAAAAAATTTGGTTATTTTTATGTGCAATATTTTGTAATGAATTCCAGTTACTAGTGCTAGCTATGATGCTATGATGACAGTGAATTTAATGGCAAGCAGCAAATAGCAACCATTTCTTAAAACAAGGCCAAGTGCTCATAACCCGCACCTTATACTGCCCTCTGGTGGCCATGGTACACGCATAAAGGAGCAGCACCATGCCCATTAAATTATCCTGATGCAAAGTTTATCCCTCACATTCTATTGAATGTTTATTACTGTATGTTTTTATACAGTACAATACTGTCCGGTACTGTTTTTAAAAGAAAATGTGTAACTAGGTAACTATGACTGGCAATATGAATTGTTTTTAGAGTTAGGTGCATGGTCATGGAACAATCAAGGCACCACCGTATACAAATGTAATTCTTTGGATGTACTTTAGGAGCTACTGCTAAATAACCTCGATGCTGGAAGAGAGGACAATCCTCCACTCGGGGAGTTCATAGTGTGTATCACTCTCCAACTTTATCAAGGGTGCATCCTTGCTCCCATCTGTTTCAGAAAGGAAGAGTTTTGAGGCAATTTGCCACCCAGTTGACTTAGGCTGTCGGTATGCGGGTGGGCGGAGTTAGGCAAAAAGACCAGCTGCATACCTGCAGGCGGCCACGCTGCTTAAATATCCTGTCCGTCCATCCTTTGCCCAATCTTGTTCATTTAAATTGTGCTGCCCCCCCCCCTTTTTTTTTTTTTTTGGAACAGATTGTTCTTTTATTACAAACAGTATGTCCAAATGCCCATGAGACACAAACTTAGTTAGTCCATAGAACGTTTCAGAAACATTCACATAATGTGGTCGACCACTTGGGCAAAGGAAAAGATGTCGTGATTTACTCGCGCTATTACAGTCTGCTTGCATTGGGGTCAAGTGTGGTGGTAGCTCTGGTAAATGTTCTGCACATTCATGCCATGTACAGGGTTGAAGTGATACATTATCACCTGATGTGGTTTTTAAAAGTATTTTTTTTTTTTTAAATCAAACTCATGCTGATATAAAGGAATGAAGTTATGGGAAAGAGTAGTGGA
This sequence comes from Syngnathoides biaculeatus, assembly GCF_019802595.1. Lineage (NCBI taxonomy): Eukaryota > Metazoa > Chordata > Actinopteri > Syngnathiformes > Syngnathidae > Syngnathoides > Syngnathoides biaculeatus. The sequence goes on from NC_084657.1 coordinate 13,707,123, forward strand.
GGCTAGACTCAGATCAGAAGTAAGTATATGTGAGCAACAGTATGATTTCATGCCTAGAAAGAGTACCACAGATGCATTATTTGCCTTGAGGATGCTCGTAGAAAAGTACAGAGAAGGTTATAAGGAGCTGCATTGTGTCTTTGGAGACCTAGAGAAAGCCTATGACAGAGTACCAAGACAGGAACTGTGGTACTGCATGTGCAATTCCAGTGTGGTGGAGAAATATGTTAGAATAGTACAGGACATGTATGAGGACGGCAGAACAGTGGGGAGTTGTGCCATAGGTGTATCAGAAGAATTTAAGGTGGCGGTGGGACTGCATCAGGGATCCGCAATGAGCGCCTTCCTGTTTGCGGTAGTAACGGATATGCTGAAAGATGAGGTTAGACTAGAGTCCCTTTGGACCATGATGTTTGCAGATGATATTGTGATCTGCAGTGAAAGCAGGGAGCAGGTGGAGGAACAATTAGAAAGATAGAGGCACGCACTGGAAAAGAGAGGAATTAAGATTAGCTGAAGTAAAACAAAAGATATGTGCATGAATGAGAGGGGCGGTGGGGGAAGTGTGTGGAAGAGATGGCGAGGGTGGACAACTTCAAATACTTGGGGTCAGCAATACAGAGCGAGTACGGTAAGGAGGTGAAGGAACGGGTCCAAGCGGGGTGGAACAGTTTGCGGAAGGTGTCTGGTGTTCTATGCGACAGAAGAGTCTCCGCTAGGATGAAGGGCAAAGTCTATAAAACAGTGGTGAGGCCCGGCCATGATGTACGGAATAGAGACAGTGGCACTGAAGAAACAACAGGAAGCAGAACTGGAGGTGGCAGAAATGAAGATGTTGAGGTTCTCGCTTGGAGTGAGCAGGTTGGATAGGATTAGAAATGAGCTCATTAGAGGGACAGCCAAAGTTGGATGTTTTGGAGACAAAGTTCGAGAGAGTAGACTTCGATTTTTGGGACATGTCCGGAGGTGAGAGAGTGAGTCTATTGGTAGGATGAGGATGGATCTGCCAGGCAAAAGAGCGAGAGGAAGACCAAAGAGGCGGTTGATGAATGTTGTGAGGGAGGAGATGAAGACTGTGGGTGTTGGAGAGGAAGATGCACCGGATAGGCTTAGATGGAAAAAGATGACACGCTGTGGTGACCCCTAATCGGGACAAGCCAGAAGGAAAAGAAGATGCTGATGTCAAGTAGTAATTTGAATGTGATGTCGCACAATCCGAGGCATTTTGGGGTTGCCAAAATCCAAGGTGGCCAATATGAACAATATAACAGATGCTTTTTGCTTCCCTTATAGTCAAGTGTTTCTCACCCCACCTTCACGTGCACACACACATGCACACAATCCCACATCAGAACTGCTCTTGTCTGATCCTATTTTGCCTCCCCGTACACTAGCGCGCACACACTCCCCCCCTCGTTCAGTTTTAGCTCATAACTGCGTGACAATCGCACACCTGTTACGACACACATTCTCACCGGTGTAATGCTCGTTGCCGTGGAAATATTTCAATGAAAGTGGAAGCGGAATTTCCAAAAGGGGAAGCAGCAGAATGAGCTGTATTTTAACCCCCTCCCGCTCCGTGGATAATTTTGAAGTTCTGCCTGGATTTAAGTTGGCTATTTGCACAAAATGGATGCAGGCATCTCACTGCATTTTCATCTCACAATGTTTGTGTATCGTGAGGGATAGGATTTTATTTATTTTTTTTGAACTCCCCTTAATGCCAAAGCTCATGCCATACATTATTGTGCTTTTGCACAGACAACGTGACACCCCACAATCAGATGACGTCATAAAGTAGTTGTTGGACACCAGATGCTTTTAACAGAACGAGATGAGTTCTGCATCCTATTCAGATAGATTTAGCGCTCCGAGGTACTTTCTTGGTCGGCTTTGTTAATATGAAACACGGGAAATAGAAAAAGGCTAGCCTTTCGAGGCAGTTTAAAATGTACTTTTGATACTACAGTGCTCCCGTGAGATATGAGTGTCCCAACTTTGTCTGTTTTGCTATTTTTTATTTTAATGCCACTCCCAGCGCACCTAAAGGAGACGCACAATGTCTACTAAATTGGAGAAAAAAATATGGCAAAAATCATCTTACATTCTATTTAATTTAGCTATTTCTGTATATTTGTATGAAGTATAATGTTGTTAGTTTTATTATTCTTTTTAAAGAGTACATTCTAATTAAGTTAGGATGGAAGTTGGGACACATTCATGTCATTTCTATTCATTTCAACAAGAGGATTATTTGCGATAAAAGTATCTTGAGTTATGAACTTGGTAAAAATAAAATGGTCTGAAAATGAGCATTTAATTGAAGGTTTCAACTCAAATCCTCCCCATTGTGTTTCAATGACATTTATGAAGGCAGCGAAAAGAGCTGGAAAAATACCTGCTTTTATAGTCAATTTAACTGCGGCTTCTGATACTAGCACCAAAGACAGGAAAAACTGCTAGGTCAATTTTGTCCCTTCATTCCAAATCAGTGTAGAGAGTACCTCCACAGAAACATCCCGGCAACCGCTAACTTCTTCAGATGATGGAACAGGGGCAGATTTTCTGTGCACTTTGTTCCACTTATTCCGCGTCGGTAATGTTTATACAGAATGGTGGTTCAGCCTTATTCCAGCATTGCATTATCTGTTTTTCCTGCTTTGTCAAATAATCCAATCCCTCTCCTTTTTTGTGTGTTTTTCAGGTAAGTGAGGCTCGGTTTGCTGTGTCCCCTCTCCCTCCGTCCTGAAAGTGGCACCCCTCACCAACCTGTCGCTCTTCGCAGCGTAGCCCCCGGAGGTGGCGAGTCTGCCGATATGATTCACTGGCATCGGTGTCTGTTTAAAAAAATATATATATATTCCTCCTTTCGTCCGTGTCACCACCTTGTGACTGTCACAGGAAATGAAACATTAAACGAAAAAGGAAAGGAGGTTGGGGGTGGAGGGAACTGTGGGAATATCATTTTAATGTCTTCTGACCTCCTGCCAGGTGTGGAATATGCAATCAGGTTGGTAGAAAATATGACAAACAAGCTTGAGGGATGCGACAGGGGCCGCACAGATGTTGGAACAGGATGACACCGGGGTGTCCCGAGGGTGGCGCTGGTTGAATAAGCTGTTCGATTAGCAGCTTGTGGCTCTGTCCTTGCCTCGCATCGACACGTGTCAGCAATTAATCGTTGTTCTTTATCTCGACCCTTTAGTCATTTGGGTCATTGACAAAAATTCCATGCTGACCTTGTGTCCACGCTTTCAACCCCAACAAATACACACACACACACACACACACTCCGATACGACGAATGTGTAGTGGCTCCACTGAAGTTTCCCAACTCCTTAAGGATCCCGACCTTGGCGCGCAGACGATAAATAATTATCACTGCAACGTCTCAGATGCCGCTTTTGGCTGCGTGCGATTATTCCCATCCTCCTTGTCCTTCACATATTGGGCCCCCCGACGTACGTTTTATCTTCACCTTCCAGGCGGCCGAGATTAATCCAGTCAAATGTCTTTTAGCTAAGTCGGAATGTGGAGGAGAGAGGAACAGAGGGAAAGAGAGAGAGAGAGAGAGAGAGAGAGGGGGAAAAGAGAGAGAGAAAGAGAGCGGGCACCGAGATGAGGATCCTAATGGCGGAACGGTGTGTTTGCTCAAAGATCAGTCACTTCACAGCGCTGTTTTGGCTTTTAACTTTTCAAGACCTCATTGGCTTTGGGGATGATGAATTTTCCAGTAATGCTCTCGCGGCCCCTGGCATCAAGCTGATGCAATGAGGCTGCAATTGTTGTTGGGCTTTTTTTTGAGGGGGGACTAGTCGCCCATACTCGTCGGGTGGATCTCCATTCTCTACATTTTATGTGTTGGCTCCTCCCACCAGAATATCTACCGAAGAAATCCCTCAAGGGACCAAAGAGGGTGAAATATTTGTCCTTTCCGTGATTTGTCATCATTTCCCGGGGCCATGTCCCAAGGTTGCGGGACTCTGACCCCCCCGCTAGCATGTCTCCCCTTGCACAGCATCATAAACTGGAAAATTACCGGGCGACCGAGTTCGGTGCCATCCATACAGGATAGCGTCTAAAACAAATGGACAAATGTGGTCTTTTGCAGGCAGTCTAAAATGGGCTTCTCAGTCTGCCTTAGGAGGTAAATTGTGGATAGACTCCAGTCACCCACCCATTCTGGAAAAAATGCAAAAAGCGCTTCCCGGACTGTGTCCGGTAATAAAAAAATTGGCTGGATCGATTTCTGTTAGTGCCAATCATTCAGCGCACAGACAAAGAAAAAGGAAGCTACAAAATGGTACCTTCTACATAGTTTCTGAATCTATTCTCAAGTTGCTAAAACTGTCAAGTCGGTCAGTCTTCATTACCACCTTTCTTGGTTATTGTTGGAAAAAAGCTGGATGAGTGTCGTCTTTTACAACAGTGCAAAACCAGGTCTGAGACTTCCTCTAAAGGAAGAGACTTGCTAGGTTGACTTTCATAGCAAAAGAAACTCATGCTTTTTACAGTTAGTTTAAGAGGAGTTTCTGATTATACCGCCGACGGCGCAATATGGAAGAGGCAAATTCTGTCTTGGAGCAGTTTTTCAGCTTAGGGATACAAAAGGATCCAATAAAATGCTGGTATTGACAGCGCCCTCTGATACTACACCAATTATTATATTGCTGAATTTAACCCATCCCTCAATTTGGTGTTTCTGCTGTTTCTAAAGAGCATGGGCAGGAAAAACACACGAACAATGCTGTCATTTATATATATCTTTTATACAAATCACTGGCGTTCAAACAAATAAGAAAATATGTGGGAAAATGTTGGCTTTTCTGTGCCGTTGTTACAGATGAGCGACATGCATGGGAGATGTAGGAGGGAAGAGAGTTGGGAAGCAGTTGCAGTAAGACACATGAGATCCACCCATTGTCTGCCTCCACTGCAGACACATTCTTCAGGGGGTGCCTTTAAATGGAAAATTAGCCAAAGCCCGCAAAAGGTTAAATGATGCCACGGGCGTCTCTGCTCAGCTTGTTCTTTCTTGCTGTCCGAATCATTCCCATTCATGTCCCTGAGTGAAACACTCAACCACAGGCATTCCTCACTTCTGACCACAAAAACTGTCCGCCATTCAGTTCTGCTCCACGCTTTATGTGTCTTTGTAGCGTTTTTTTGTTCACTAGTAATCCATATGACCTCACAGTTTGGTGCTCAAGATTCCAGATCAATGGGCTCGGTGTGTTCGCTCGTGACTGCATACCCCCGAAGCGCTCCAAAGGCTTCCGACCGATGGGTCGGCCGAGACAGCAGTTGCCAGCTTTCGGTCCGCTGTAGCCTAATGAAACCGAAAACAAAATATGATTTAAGTGAGCTATATCGGCCGAGACGTCTTCCGTCTTCAGGTTGTTGCCGGTAACAGATTGTCAGTAAAACTGGCAATATGTTGTTTTCACAGAGGTAGCATTAGTCTGGAAATGTCAAACAGAATCATAGATGGTTGCAGTCTTGTTTATTCTCTACCGTGAAAATTTTGTGTCTCACTTTTAACAAACTCAAACATAGAGAGCCAGTTAAGCCATGATTTGAGCTGTGATTTATGTCGACACTTTTCGTGCGTATCAAAAGCAGTCATCTGCACGAGTTGCATGGCACATTACCACACTGTGCATTTTTGTTGGACTTCCAAGTCTAATTTTAATACCTGATGCCTTGATTTCTGTGCTTGACATACCAAAGGGCTTTCTCACATACGGTTCACTTGTTAAATGAGGAAATGAGCGACAAACTGGAAAAAAACTGAAAAAAGGTTTCACTTTGGGTTGGTTTTTTTTTTGGGGGGGGGGGCCACACCAAGAAATTTTGACAAACGACAAAACATGTAACTGTAGTAACTCAGCCTCACATCCCAGGACCGAGTTTGTTTGATTACTTTTTGTGACGCATTCCTCTCAGCAATGGTCTTAACAGCCCAGCCTCCATGTTGCCTAACTGGGCCGACATCTAGGTGCAAGTGGGCATTTTGTTTATGCTTCAGACTCTTCAGCTTCCATCTATTTTGACTGCCAGTCGCCAGTTTGTCTGTCGATGCCTCCAGCCTCAGCCGTCGTGGTGTCTTGCACGTCCAATCTTCCCGAAGATTTCTGAAAAGCTCCCTCACTCTTGCCATCTTGCCAGCCTCTGATCCCTCATGCCAGAAGTTTCAAACGCGGCGTGGCTAACCCCCCCCCCCCGCCCCTTTGTAGCGCGTCTGGCTGACGTCCTCCCACCATCACCGTCGCTGTTGCTGCTGCTTCTGCTTCGCGTTTTGGAGAGCCAGCACGGAGGAGGGCAGGAGGGCCGTCTGTGCCCAGCCCGGCCACCTGGCTGCCCAGAGGGGAAGGGGGCGTGGCGGGTGAGCGTGCGGAGGAAGCAGGTCAGCGGGAAAAGGAGGCGTTCCTTCTCCTCTTTCGATGGCTGTTTTACTCCTTGTGGCCCTCTGTTCTGTCTTTAAAAATGGGCTAAACAAAGAAAGGATACAGATGGATTGAAATCCTGCACCTGTGTGTTGCTAGTGCCCCAATGGTACACGCAGCCTGGGTTCAACTTCCCATTCAGGGACCGTGTGAACAGCTGCCCGTCTCACATGATCAATCCAGGGTGTGTAGTCAGCCCTTTCCCCAAAGTCATCTTGGATAGGCTCCACTCCCCCCCAAATAGGATAAGCAGTCTCGGAAATGAATTTTTAAAATTGTACAAATTCTCCCAGTTTTGTTGACGTTACATTGTTTTTAACAATACCCGCTCTCTGCCATAAGTGTCAATCCAACTTTTAAAAATCCTGTGAAGATTACAGCCAATTGCTCTGACTTTGTAATGTTTAAAACTAATAGCTCGAATGTGTTCATGTGATCATTGAGAATAATCAATCGCTTGTCCATCTTTTGTTAATTTCCATTCCAAACTTCGGCGGAGGGGTCCTTCTAATTTACAATTCATTTCCTATGACGGCGACATAATCAGCTCTTCTACCCCAGTCGGAGTGCTGCAGTCTATCACTAACCAATACTAATGCAGTTATTAATTTGGAATGAAAGTATAGTCTTCTAGGCCACATATAAAAAAAACAATGAAATAGAAAAAAAAAAGTATGGCGATAACTGAGTGTACCACCTAATCCTGACAATGTATTCTTACGCCACTGTGCAAACTTGTTGACTGGATGCCATTCGGAATCTTAAATCTGTATTTTGACTAGCTAGACCTCGATGGAGTCACTCTCTAACATGGTCTTAGTATAAAAGTGTCAATTTCATTTAAAGAAACGCCTCGCTTTTGTCAAACCAGTGTCCAGTGTTCAATGTTTACTTTAGAGTATTGCTAGCGAGAGACAGGAAAAAAAAAAAAAAAAAACTATTTAGCGCAGTCGACGCTGTGATGTTCTTTCCGATCCTGCTGCCACATCCTCGCGTCCCGTCTGTTTCTCTATGGACGCCCCTTGCCGGGGCAGGAAGCCACCGAGTTACCTGCGGCTCACCTCCGTGAACACCTGGTACACGGGATGAGAGTGTTTCAGTAGCATATGTGGGGACGATGAAACGGGCATGCCAAGGGAGCAGGAAGCTTCTCAGTATGTAGCGGGCTACTGTCTATAGGGATGGACCACTGATTACATTACCTTAATCTGCGCAATATTTCTGAATCTTTTTTTAAAGTTATTAGTCCCTGCCGTAACAGTATCTCAACTTCCCATAGAATCTATCATTCATCAGAACAGATCTGAACACCAATCCAAATACTTAAATCTATGTGGATTTAAATTCATATTCCAATCAGTTAACAGCACTTGAACACGAAATTCATCAGAAAATGTATGAACAGTACAAATGTTTTTTTTTTTTGTTTTTTGTTTTTTTTTGCTTTGAGTTTAATAAACAATAACAAGGCACTCTTGGGATTTGGAAAATCTGCAAATGTGCATGTTTCTTTAAACTGCGGGGTTTAAAGCTGGAGGGGAAAAGTTTGCGTCAAATCTCCTAACCTTTACATCACTTTTGTAGAAAAACGTCATTGGATCAAGACGAGATGAAAAAGGCGCTTCTCTTCGAATAGCGAAAAGATAGCGTGGTTTCGAATGATCTTGGAAGTTGGCGTTTATATTTTCTTCTATCATAAATTATAGGATGTGAAAATAAATACGTTGGACCCACGCTGTTCCCGGACGATAGGAATTGAGCCCGGCTTCAAAAGCATAAATCCTCAAGTAATTGACACTCCTTTTATTTACCATGATTGTTCTTTTTTTTTTTTTTAATGCAAAGGAGCAGGTCATTGGGTACAAAATAAACACAAGTATGAGATTAAGTAAAAAAAAAAAATAGGATAGGTTAAATAAAATCTGTGAATGGAGAAATTTGAAAACGCAGGGGTCCATTGTATTATGATGTCTACTATTGCCATTGTACATTGTCACGCTACGTAGCATGATGCTAACTTACTAACGAGTCATCCCTTGTTCTCCATATTTTTTTTTCTTTTGTACGCTTGAGTGTCTTTAGAAAAAGTCAGTAAACATCACGTGTTTTCATCAAATTTGGTCAGGATTTATATGTACTACAGGTGAGTTCAAGTTTGCATCAAGGAACCTATGCCAAATGTTTTTCGAAATCCCACTACTGCGATGTCGTCGTCCTTGTTTAGGGAAATTAAAGTTCTCAAATAAAAACAGAATCCAAAGAGCATTGTTTAATCCGAGAGAGCCCAATTATCACATACTTCAGATGGTTTACTTTGTGTGATCAGAGTATTTAACAAGCTCGCATCTCCCACATCACCGTGCGTTAGTCGTCACAGCCACTTATCGCTATTCCTATTCTGGAACGACTTTTTGCCCCTTAATTATTTTCCATCTCTTCCGGAGGAGACGACACCCGGTCCAGAGGTCAAACTGTGAGGCCAGGTGAAACTAAACTCGCCATATTGCGCTCTCCGCCTCCTCCTCGCTCTCCTCTCCCCTCGGGGCCATAATAGAGATTCTGGCCTCCCATGCTGTTCGGGCCACCTGTGTTATTATCTCCGAAGCTCTCCCAGGCAAGTTGGCGCTCCATAAGCGGACGGAGGCATTAGAATGAACTTTACGACTAAGTGGATTCGATGTCGGGGAAGTGTGGGATGAGCAGAAGGCGTAAAATTGAAACTGTTTTGTTTTTTTTGTGTGGGAGGAGAGAAACATGCCTCCTCTTTTCGCCTTTCGAACAATGGTGTCGATAAGAACACTTGTTGAAAGTACCAATGAACGTATTCCCCAGACTGAGACTCATATCATCCTGCCATTTTGTGTCTACGTGATTCATATCACATATTGTCATTTTTAGCATTCATACAAGTGCAACTCCTATTGAACAACAACAAAAGAAAAAACTGTGTACCTGCTGGTAACAAACATGGTGACCAACATGGAGAACTGACGAGTATACGAGTGACCCAGCCCACATCTCACTCTGATGTGTTAGCTTTCTTCTTTCTCACCTGCTGAATAGTGTTTTGCAATTTTTTTGTCATAAGCAGACATCAATGCAACGTAGAGGACATTGCGTTTTTTTAAATCTCCTATGCCCTGCAATGCGTGCTTCAAAGCAAAATGGCTGACTTTCTTTCGTACATCCTGTTGTAACGAGCATCCTCGCTGAATTTTGTTAATGTGTGGTTCCGATGCTACGGGATTTGTGGACGACTGCAGTCACTCTCATTTGACGGGCGCGATCGCGCCCGCGCGCCATCGCCCTCGCAAATCTGCACGGTCGAGCACGAAAAATCACGCGGGTAAAATTTACGAGTAGATAAAATAGATCTTAAAAGACGTCGCTGTTCATTTCATAAATGTTTGTTAACAAAACGAGCCTGTTCCTAAACCATCAGTTTTCACCCGGATAAAGGAAATGCAAGTTAACCGTACTGAGCATGTACGGAAGTGATGCCAAAAGCACATGTTCCGATCTGCTTCACGTACTGCGAGCCCATTTTACGTCGAAAGTCATCCACATAATGAGCCGTGTCGAAGGAAATTCAGTTACACCAGGGGTGCTCAATGCGTCGATCGCGAGGCAGATTTGGTTGATTGTGTGACGGCGACAAGACATTAGACTATCATCCACCTCGTCGCTTGATTCAGGTGTGGCCAACATGTCGAGTGCACGCATATAAAGGCGTGTTCGAGAAAGCCGGCGTCCTATCTATGGCAGTCGCGGCAATCCGCGAATCCACCTGCCCACCCAAGAGGCTGGCTGCTTGAAAAGTAGATCTTGGGGGAAAAAAAATCTGGGCACCCCTGAGTTACATTAAAAACATTTCTGGGATACAACACGGGTAATGTTTCAGTATCTAACTATAATAATTAAGAGATTGTGAGTTACTTTGATTTGATCTGAATTCTAATATTAGACTAGTCTGTTCATATCTAAATGTGAGTGGTCATTTTCTCCCGTGGTACCGCGTTATCTTGAAGTTGAAAACTTTTCCCCTCTCCATGTTTTAGGAAGATATAAATAATCTACTGCTATCTTTCATCAATGGATTGACAATAGATAGCGCCGTAAATTACGTGAGATTATAACAATACATCATGATGAAATACAATGATTTGATGATATGAATATTTAGTTTTGAAATTGAATGTCTATTGACCTCTTTAAAATGTCTGTCTCTGTGCAATGTCAATAAATTATGATTATGGTATTAGGTAACAACTACAAACTCTTTTATAACAACTCGGCAAGTTATTTTAAGGTCTTGAGATTCCATCCCTAATCACACCCGCAACTTTATATCTGCGGGCATGACTGACCACACTTGTACATTTTTCAAATGTGAGTGACTGTGACTGGTTAGGGCAGCCGCCTCATAGTTCTGAGGACCGGGGTTCAAATCCCAGCCCCGCCTTTGTGGAGTTTGCATGTTCTCCACGTGCCTGTGTGGGTTTTATCCAGGTACTCCACTTTCCTCCCACATCTCAAAAACATGCATTCATTGGAGACTCTAAATCACCACCGAGGGTGGGATTGTAAGCAGAAATGGTTGTTTGTTTCTATGTGCCCTACGATTGGCTAGCAAACACTTCATTGTGTACCCTGCCTCATGCACAAAGTTGCCTGGCATAGACTCCAGCACTCCCGCAACCCTTGTGAGGATAAGCGCCTCATATAATGGATGGATGGAAGGGTGAGAGTGAGTGAGTCTAAAATACATTCAAACATTATCACCAGCGCTTGTAAGAATTATTCAATCACGATTAAGTTGGTGTGTGTCAAGGACACCAAAAAGCTTTCATTTATGAATTCAAAAAGGCTTTGAGGTTTAAATGATAAACAACAATTGATTTTCCAAATTAATCAGTGTACGGGATTTAGTTGGGGAGGAGGAATTTGCAGAGTTCTCACAAGATGTGTGTCTCGCTTTTGCTCCCTAAAATGTTGGTTCAAGTCCGAATTGTTTTCAGCTGAGTACTTTTGGGAACATGTACACAAGTTTTCACTCGGTCGATTATTTGCTTTGTGTTAAGAGTAAACATTGATTTTTTTTAACTTCTTCATTTTTATCTAACCATGGGTGCTAAAAGGAAGCAGAAGATGTGATTTTCTCCTTCCGCCTGCCATATGTAATTTCACACCTCGCCAACATTTGTTTCAAACTGTTTACTTCCACTCCCAGCTGAAGCGGGCTTTAAAAATACAGTTGAAACAAAGAGTTTACACGTTGTGAATTGAACCAAACTACATATTTTTTTTGTCTGACAAAACTCCACTAACTTATTCCGTAATCCACTGGTGTCAAACTCGAGGCCCAGGGGGCAGATCCAGCCTGCCACATGATTTGACGTGGCCCGCGAAGGCAAATCATGTGTATCAACTTCCATGATTGTTAAAATCTGTACCAAAATTTCAAACTGTCCCATCATAAATGATAACGAGATATCGCAGGCAATTTTATGTTGCCGGGCATCAATAGTTGAGAAACCCATTACCCTTGAGTTCCGATTCCGATAACTAGTTCATAAATTTGATGTGTAAATATGATGAGTAAGTTAGAGAATTTTTTTTAGTTTCACTGTCTTAACGGCCTTCTGAGGGAAAACATAACTACAAAATGACAAAAATGAGTTTGGCACCCCCGACGTAATGCAAATCTATAAATGGGCAAATGAAAGTTGCATCAATATTCCTGTAGTTATAAACCTGGTATTGAAAAAGAATATAACTAATTATAGAATGTATTGCAGATATATTGTATTTCCATCTATATGAATAATGACATGGAGCTGGGAAAGCGTTGGACTCACAGTTCTGAAGACCCGGGTTCGATCCCGGCTCCGCCTGGGTGGAGTCTGCGTGGGTTTTCTCCTCCCACATTCCAAAAACACGCAACATTAATTGGACACTCTAAATTGTCCCTCGGTGTGATTGTGAGTGTGGCTGTTTGTCTCGGTGTGCCCTGCGATTGGCTGGCGACCAGTTCAGGGTGTACACCCGCCTCCTGCTTGATGACAGCTGAGATAAGCTCCAGCACTCCCCGTGATCCTCGTGAGGATAAGCCACAAATAAAATGTGTGGATGGATGATTAATCGCACGTTTTATTGCAGCTGCCTTCATGTTTAATCAAATCTACAGGTATTATGTCTATGTATTACACTGCTCCCTGGTGGCCATGGTGCACATACCTGAAGTAGCAGCACAATTCCCATTGAATTATCATAATAGACAAACTGTTTAGGTCCTTTACATCCTGTTTTATTTATGTAATTTAAAAGCATTACAAAAATGTGTTTTGTTTTTCCGGAGGGTGGAATACATTAATAGTACTTTCATTTATTTCATTGGGGAAAGTTGAATTGCGATACAAACGATTGGCTTTACGTGGTCACCGAATGAATTGAATTCACAATTCACGGCACTGCGATATGATTTTGAATCACTTCCATGTCAATTATATAAGGCAGACGGCCGAGTAAAAACATCCATGTACTGTACATTGATTGCGGCGCTACCCAGTCCGTCCTTGTATAAAGTGTTTACCACAAGGGCCGTGGCATTTGCTGTCAAATAGCTGCCGCTTTTCATCGGACATTGTTTACACGACCTCGGCCGCACAAAAGCTTTTCACCGGCTTCACATTGGGAGGAATGGTGGAGGAAAGAAAGAGTGGGAGGAAAATTAAAAAAAAAACAAAAAAAAAACCACCTTGTTGGCCTTTTGTCCAGCATGGGGGGGGGGGTGCGGATTATCATTTGGAGGTTTTTTTAAAAAAAAATTTTTTTTTATTTTAACGTCGCTTTCGCCGGCGGACAGCTGACGTCTCCGCCCGCCATTTACATGACAGGCGCCGTGTCGCAATTCAATTGGCAGGAAAGGTGTCGCCTCGTCCAATCGCGACACAGCCCTTTACCCCCCCTGACAAATTCATCACAGACAGTGTATGAACAATAGCACACTGATTAGCTTCCCACTTGATATTTTTATTTTTTTATATGTAGTTATGAAATTCGTTCAAAAAGGTTTCTGAAATCAGCGCGTCTGTTCTTTGTGTTCAACTGGAATTATTTCTGGATTTATTTTTTTTTTTTTTTAAAGGCTGATTCTTGGATTCACGTGTACTTGAAGTTTCTTTTTTTAGCCCCCACCCTTCAGTTAGCATCACCTTTAATTAGTGGTAAAGACACCAAACAGCTAATGAGATTATGAGTAATTATATGGAGAACATCGTATATATTGGCCATAAAGTTAAGTCTATATGCAAAGTCTCTAGGGGGGGAGTTTAGTTGGTTCACTCGCTCATGACTCGGTTTATGTAAATTATGACTAACCTGAAGATAAGACATAAATGTGGTCGTGTGGACTATTTTGACAAACTAATTGCACAATTTTTTTTCCCCCCACTTCATTTTGTTTAATGTCGCCCTCCAGTCCATAATGGTGATGAGGACACGCGCCCGTCGTCTTTAACGTTCGCTTTTCGCCGCAAATGGCCGTGACGATTTTAGCTCAAATTGCGCCGTGGTTAAATATCACATGAGGGGATCAGGGACTATTTAGCTAATGAGGTCGGTTCTCGATTGCATCATCCGTCACATCCCCCTCAAAGCGTTTTAAAAAAAAAAAAAAATTGCAACATGACAAGGCTAAAATTTCAGCAGGATATCACCCCCTCTACAAAATTCCCATTTCAATATTTTTTTTCTTCCACCAGTAAAAGAAGCAAATGACTGACGTTAATAATTTTTGCTTTCTTTTTCCCTTTTAGGATTTTCTATATTTCTCCTTTTTTCCCGGCATTAACATTCACAGAAAGTTTTTCTTCTGTACAGCTATTAAGAAAATGTGTGTGTGTGTGTGTGGGGCGGGGGGTTGGGAAGGGCTTCCTCTTGGAAAAATGTCCCGTCAAAGGTGCCCAACATGTCGATGAATCACCACTTTTGCGACGTATAAATTGGCACCGTCTCGTTGGCGCTGTTCAGCACCATTGACTCCGTGATTGCCTACCGCAAGTTGGGCTCCTTTCTTGTTATTTGGAACAATGTGAAAACGATTCTGCCCCTAAGTTGTGTGTTTCTTGGCAACAATGGAACTTGTTGGTCGCTTTAAAAAAAAAAAAAAAAAAAAAACAAAAACAAAGTTGCTGAATAGAGCAACCACATTGTTTGACACTTGACTGTGCTTTTGTAAAGGAACACCGGTCTCTTTGGAGCCATGTTGCCACAAAAAAATAAGAGAAAAATTGCTGTGAAAAAATCAACATAATTGTTTCATTTGATTACCGTAACTCCCGGCCTACAGAGCGCATCTGGCTCTAAGCCTTACCCGGTACATTTGTAAAGGAAATACCATTTGGTACGTACATGGGCCGCAGCCGTGTAAAAGCCGCAAGTGCCCACATTGAAACACGACATATTTACAAAGAAAGGTGGTACATAGACAATTTAACGCTAGGGCAGCGCTAACAAGGCCGGACCAGTAAAAGTCACTCCCTCGGCACATATATTCCACCGGTCTCACTCTTACCATTTCCGCTCGAGTGCCTCCTTGCGGCCGTTATAAAAAAAAAAAATGCACAAATTAGCCACATCACAACATAAACCGCAGAGTTGAAAGCATGTGGAAAAAAAGTCGCGGTTTATAGGCCAGAAATTACGGTAACTGACTAGCCCGTTGTTACTTGGGCTAATCACAGAAGATAGATTTTCAGCAAGACATTAAACCACCATCTTTTTTTTTTCTTTGACTTAATTGAAAAGTTTCTGGTGTTGGATATCATGACATGTAGTTCGATTTTTAGTTTCCGTCATTCCCTGCCTACAAGCCGCAACTTTTTTCCGCACACTTTCAACCAAGCGGCTTATGCGGTAATGCGGCTCTTTTGTGCATTTTTTTTTCTAATGCCCACAAGGGGTCACTTGATCAAAAAAGTAAGAGTGAGTGAGTGGAATATATTTGCCGAGGAAGTGGCTTTTACCGGTATGTTTTCTTTTTTAACCGCCCCTGTTAGCACTGCGCTAGCATTATCGCTGTGGTAGCATGTTGCTGCTATGTTACTGCTGTGTCTCAGTGATTTAGGCATATATATATTTTTTTAATTGGCCCTGTTAGTGCTATGCTACCGTGTTGCTACTGTGTACCTACTGTATTTTTGTTGTTGTTGTTGTTTTTTTTATGTTAAGCTAAGCTAAAACTTGGAAAACTCTTTCTGTGGACCGTCTTTCTTTGTAAATATCTCCTGTTTCAATGTGGGCACTTCCGACTTTTGCACAGGTGCGGCTTATGTATGTAACAAATGGTATTTCCTTGACAAATTTACTGGGTGAGGCTTATAATCAGGTGCGCTCTGTAGGCCGGAAATTACGGTAGACACGTTTATCTGCATGTTTACAGTACAATAATGTTGCATTGGCAGGTATGCGATTCTTACCCTTATTCCGCTCTGACAATTTTTCTTTCCGCCATTTGTGCTCTCGGGACCCATCAACACGTTGAAAAAAAGAATCTGGATTCAACACATGATCCATGTTCAGGAGTTTCTCGTTTTTACCATGTTCCATATATACAACGTTTCAAGGTGTAGTGAACTAGCCTACGCAACGGCATTAGAATCCTTTGTCACGCAGCACAAGCACTTTTATTGGAGTTATGACATGACTGAACTCAACATCAAATCCATTCCCAAAAGTTTTTCAAAGCGCTTAACAAATCTGCAGTTGCCCAAGAACAACGATCACCCAATCGGGTAGAAATGGAACAAAAACGAGGCTCTCATGTAGTGAAAATTGTGGCAAAAAATGTAGCTTGAACAATTTACCTTGTTCTAGCCTCAGAGATTTTGAGTACGATAGCTACATCGCTTGTCGGTAATGTTGGGGTTTAAGTGTTACACAAACCTCGTAAAGATTGGGTCATCTACAAAACGAATGAGGTCATCCAGATCACAGATTTGTATTTAAATGTCGCACTAAGAGTTTAGCGAGTCCAGCGGTACCTTGATTTGCCCCAACTCGTTCGAGTTACAATTTTTTTTTCTTCAAGAATTTCGGATTGATACCCTCCTGAGTATTCCCGGTTCGCAAAGCCTTTCTGCTCCCTTAAAAAGTTGGCACTGTCCTTTTCCAGCAGATTATTATTTAGCGACGCAGGCACTCCTGCCGGATTTGAGCAAGACGCCCGAAACGTTTCCCCCTTCAAGTGACGTCTCTTTCTGTCCTTTCCCCCGTTGTCGTTCCTTCAAATCGTTGCTCTCCCGTCGGCGTTTGGCGCCACGTCGTTTTTGGAACGATACGCTCCAGTCGTCTTGCAGTGTCACTCGTTTCCAGGTTCCCTTTTGTTATTTTCCTTCAAGTCGTACATCATGAATGAAACCTTTGTTTACGACATTTGTCTCCGTCTTTTAAGCCTTTTTTTGTCCGATGGATGAAGGTGCCAATTTACCCTTGGCAACTATCAAAGACTGTAATTGTTTGAATCATATTATGTGATAAGCTTCTCTTATGCAATTATTCACTTTCCATCACTTACTTGAGTCTGTGCGCCCCCCCTCCCACCCGCCCCTATTCTTCCCATTGTAACGCAATGAAATCAAAATTTCAAGTTTAACAGTGTAAAGGTTTTGAAAGTCTGTTCCGGGAGCGAATTCCTTGGACAACATTCTGAAACAGGTTTTGACATTAATCCATTCTTCCAGCCATCCATTTTGTAAACCGCCAATCCTCACAAGGGTCGCCGGAGTACCGGCGCCAATTTTAGGGCAGGATAATAAGGGTAATTTGGCGCCTTCACTAAATCCATGTTTTTGGGATGTGGGAGGAAACTGGAGTACCCTGAGAAACACAGGCGGGGGCCAGGGATTGGAACCCCGGTCCACAGAACTGTGAGGCCAAAACAATGCAACATTGTTTTCAATGTGTTTAGTTTGGTTCCTGGATTTTTTGCTCACCTATCAATCGTGAAATTAAATAGTAAGTAGTTTGTGAGCTGTTGCGTTCAGAAAACGTCTGTGAGAAAGCTGTTTCAATGTTTCCTCACCCGACCTCAGGTTAGTAAGTCATTCAGATATTTTTAACGTTTATACGTCTGCGCGTCTGTTTCCTTCTGGACAAGCGGGGAAAGGGATTTTCGATCGGGCTCTCGCGTCGGCTCTCGTTAGCAGGTGCAGGTGCACCTCACGCGGGGTGCAGTCATTTCAGCCGCTGAGTTCTTTCCGCATAATACACCCTCTGTTCCGACTCTTTAAAAAGACACCCGCCGCGGTGATTAACGTCAATGCAGATCTGCGCAGGGGCTGCGTGCTGCTTTGAGTACTTGAACGCCCTCACTCTTCATATCAAGGTGGTGACGCATTTTTGCGTGTAGCCGCACGGCTCTTCGTGTATGACAGGAATTGTGCGGGCAAGTAATTAGCATGTTCTAATTACTAGATGGCGGATCATTATGTTCCATTTAATCATTTGTAGCAACCTACATGATATCAACATGGTGTTTTTTAGTATATCAAAACATTTTTTTCTGGTTCATATTTTTTTTCTCAAATACTAAAATAGCTGATTCATATTTGATCTTTTTTTTTTTTTTTTTTGAAATACACAATTACCACCTGAAAAATAATGTCAGCCGGGATTTGAGCAGGACAAAATCATCAATCACGACTGCTGTGTTGACTTAAGTGCTTTTGGGCTACCCGCTGTGAAGCCCTCCTCAATTACGCCGGCAAAAGAAGCTCGTCCCAAAACAAAGTGGGCCGTTCTTCAGGGTCTGTGTTCCATCACAGGCTTTTTAGTCCCCGAAGTGTACGCCCTCAGAACATGTCAACAAATGTGACATTTTAAGGTTTTTTTAAGCAGTAATAAATCCTTGCTATTCGGGGCAAATCAGGACAGAGACCGACTTCAAAGTAAAGTAGCGTAATTTCCGGCCTCTTTTTTTTTTTTATACGCTTTGAACCCTGCGGTTTTTGCGGTGATGCGGCTAATTTGTGCAAGGGGGCACTGGAGCGGAAAAGGTAAGAACGACACCGGTGGAATAGATGTGCCGAGGAAGTGACATTTACCTGCCTTGTTAGCGCTGCGCTAGCGTGTTGCTGCTGTGTTACTGGCGTGTCTCAGTGATTTACCGGTAAGTTTTATTTAGCGTTAGCGTTAAACTCTTTTCTGTGTACCGTCTTTCTTTGTAAATATTTCAATGTGGCCACTTGCAGCTTTTACACAGCTGCAGCATATGTATGTACCAAATGGTATTTCCTTTACAAATGTGCTCGGTGAGGCTTATAATCAGGTGCGCGGGAATAATGGTCAGTGAAAAGTAAATGATGCCCTTCTCGCAATGATTTCCAGTTGCCTATATGGATGGTTAAAACCCTAAATGTGCCCAAAACACTTCAATGTCATTTTAAATAGAGGAGGGGGGAATTAATCAACTCTTTTGATAATCGATTTATTGTTTGAAGATATTGTTTTCCTTAAAATTGTCAAAATAATTGGAATTTCATTCTCTCAATAGTAAATATTCTCTGATTTCTGTCATCTTTCAATGAAGCCAAATGGATTATCTGTCTGCAGTGATGTACTGTACGACTTAAATGTCTTGAGTCAGGAATCGTTATCCACGGTATTGATTATAGCGTCGTAATCAGCACTGGCTGGTTGCTTACTGTTAAAATATTGTGATATCGCACTGTAAATTACTCCCGTGGATATTTTTTTTTTTTTTTAAAAAAGACCCGAAACATGTAGGAATTGCCTGTGTGTGTCAAAATGAAAGGATTTCTCCTCACCCCTGGCTTCCATTTTTCCCCACTTGATGGTTCAAATGTTATTCCCTAGCCCTGACACCTGAATTCTCCGGTTTGCAGTATTCATGCAAAATGGGGGCAAATTTCAATTTGCATTGATTTTTAGTGCAGACGACAGTTGGCCCGGCGCTATCTGAAAAGGGGAGGTGAAACATTTACAAAAGACCCTCTTCCTGTCTTGAGAGAGAGAGAGAGAGAGAGAGAGAGAGAGAGAGAGAGAGCACATACCTCAAATGAGCTCCCAGACAGCCAACTTGAATCGCGAAAAAAGTAGAGCGGCATTGTGGTGGAAGATGGCTCCTGGCTGCACTTAAGAAAAAAAAAAAAAAAAGCAATATTTCTTTGTGAAACATGGATAGCTCAACATGTCCAACAAAACTTCTTGCTTTAAATCCTCGCTCAGCGCTGAGCGATAAGCAGACGGACGCTTTTTAGAGATGGCAGCAAAATGCATTACGCTCTAACAAGCGACAGAATAGGTTGGACCGCGGGTCGCCGTGCAATGTTTTACTAATTTGCTAACAGATTTCCCACGTCTGGCCGGCGTATTATCGATGCATCATGTTTCCATGCCAGGCAGGACCAGGAGAAAGCGGGGGGGGGGGGGGGGGTGCCAAGTGAGGAGTCGGAACGGCAAAATAAAGACTTCGTTTCAGTATGCATTCCTTCACTCGACTGAAAAAATTGAATTTTTAAATTTGGAGAGATTCTGAATTGCAATGGGTTCTTCCAGCTCCCTTTGAAATTTTATAGTCTTGATATGGTATTTATGTGCTATATTTTTACCAGACCATATTTATATTACATGCCTTGATTAGCCTAGAAAAACTATGTTTGCCCTCATTTTACCCGATATAATTTTGTTGTGCTGATTTTTAAATATACAGACACAGTAAGTACACTCTACTACTTCCTTAATACCAACTACTACATTCTAACCGAGCCTGCCTTCTTGCGTTGTGTGACCGCATAATCCACGTTTTTTTTTTTTTTTTTCGAAGCTGTCACCCAACAAATAAAACCGCACGCCGACCCTTTCAAATTTTAATTTCATCCTTAAAGAGCGCTGAAGCTTTTTAGTCGCTCAAGAACTTTGTTTTCTTCCTCAAGCGAGAGAAATGCAGCGCTTGCATTACAGTTGGTGCGAGGCCGTGAAGTAGTTTTTGGAGCCATAATGGCAAATGAAGTGTCGCGCGGTGGTAGAAATCTCCACTTGGGAACACTGAGGCGTGATGATGACCTAAGCGTGCACCCTTGTACTTAAGAGCTTAATGTTTTGGAAACACTGTCATAGCTTTGAGCGAACGTGATCATTGGAAGGGAAATTTGTGTTTGGGTTAGCGCCAGCTCGTGTACGGCGAGAAAGATGGTTGGTCTACCTCTGAAAATTCCTCCTATGTATGTATAAATCGTATATAACAACAATAGATATCCTATGAAATAAACATTTTAACCTCGCCCTCTCACCTAAGATACAGCGTTCAAACACTTTTTATAAACATTACTGACCTATTTAAATTTTCAGAAAAAAAAAAAAGTGGCAATAAAGCTGCACTGTCGCTGATTGTTCTATATTTATGGCCTAGAAGTGCCCCCCCCATACAGCTATTCACAGTAATTTTTAATTATTTACCTTCTGAGCATCAGTTCGTCATAATCTGCGGCATGTTCTGACTTGCATACGAGGAGCAGCTGAAGGACTTTGGATTTTTTTTTGTAGTCGACGCTAAAGTTGTGACAGTCGCGTCGTCTTTGAATTGATGATGTCATTGATGTATATTTTTTCAACTCTCGACTCGCTCTCAGTGTCACCAAACACAAGCTCGCTCGCTCAATCACTCTCCCCGACTTGTTCACCCAGCCACATTCGGACACACGTCATAGAGCATTGCAAAACTCTATCACTACACAACAACAGGAAAATCATAGGATGTTTTTTGCAATAGTATATGGTTACAAGTGTTCTATAATATCGAACTTGGTCAGTTCTCCCCCCCAATGACACACACACACACTCGGGTTTTGATCTTTGGATAGCCTTGGGCCCCCTGAACAGACAGACTGGCAGACTAAAAGGAAGTACATCTGTGTTTGAGACTGGTTCAAGTTGTTAATTTTTCCTCCCCGCCAAACTTGCCACTGAATCTCCGCCTCATTTTGACTTCTCCCGAGATTGGCAGCTGCCTCCCCCAAGACGCTTGAAGGGGGAATGGGCCTCAGATCTATTTACTGAGCCCTAGTCCCATCAATAATGGATCAGCCTTGACATCTTTGTGAACAGACTGCTTCGGGATGAGAGCATTTTGATGTTCCACCTCTGACCCTTTTCTCCCTGAATTCCTCGGTGCCCGTGTTTTCCAGCTGGGAATCACCCGTTTTTATTTATTCATGGTATTGGAGCCACGCTGTTCTGATTGAGTGTTTTCACTCACAATGAGCGAAAGCGGCTGCTGGAGTGTGACGAACGACGGACGACTACGCGAAAGAGTCGGTGAAAACAGAAAGCGGGAATCAACAGAGGCGTATCCGGCGGGATTTGCATTAATGTCACCGCGGCTTATCCTCCCTTTTGAACACGAATCAGATTTGTGTAGGTTTTACGTCGGCGCCGATCACCTTTTCTTCCGCGAGCTGCCACGCGGTGACTGAGCGCTCGTCTGGAGCGAGACGCTTTGAAATGCGCCACTACGCTCTGCAATATGTCTCTCTCTTCCTCTCTCCCCACGGTCGCTATACGGGTGCCGCGAGATCAATCAGGCGGTCGGGCGGAGAATCGGCACGAGCCCCGCTTTTTTCTCTCTACTGAACTGAGATCAAAAGACTGGTGCGATGACACCATCGGCCTGCGTCATCAGAGGCTCTTGAACCCTGAACAATCGGTCATAATGTCGCTCTGAAAGGCTTCCATTGACAAACTGATAGACTTGGGTTGAGGGGGGGGGAAGACATTTTACTGTAGTTGTATGACATTTACGACCATCCCCAAGGAGCTGATATATAGTATTATATTATAACTAACCCTGATATGCAGTTGGATGCCATATAACTAAGCAAAACATCATAATGGCGAGGCTACTATTACATAATCTCTGACTGCGGGAAACAAAAACAGAAGAGCAAAGCGGCGCCAAGCAAGGTGCCATTCTTTCTCAACAGTCCGCTTCAATAACCCGGGCTTGTGATGAATGAGCGCTCGCCAAACTGGAATCTCTCTATCGGGGCGTCGGGGAAAACTAGCTAAGCGGGGGAGTTTAGTCACCACCTTAGTCCGACTTCACCGCGGCCATTTGGTGCCTGGAATCCAACATCTTGACAGGCCACCAATACAACCGGGCGTGCGCTAACGACAGTCGGCCAGACGACAGAGCTGCCGATAAACAAACGTTTGGAATCATCATCTAAAGCAATCCTGCAACCCAAATTAAATTAGCAAAGTGGGGCAGTATTTAAAGAAAAATGGACTGAATAATATTAATATTAAGAGACATTCAAAGCTCCTACAACGCAACCTGTAAAAGCAGGAAATTATCCCGTCTTGTTCTGTTGTGGCTATTCAGATTTTGACAATATCCCCCATCGGACATCCTGAAAATAATCCAAAAATAATGATTCCAGATGCAGTTTGACGCAACAGTCAGGTACTATCATACAAAAACACCCGCATCTCCCGTGACACCCTGTTGTCATGTAAAAGCCAAAAGGTAAGCAGAATCGCAGCAGGTTTTGTTGGACGTACGGATTAGCGTTAGCTAATAGTGTTAGCTTCTGATTGGCGGCACCTTGCACAGCGATCTTCTTGTTACAAAAGACGGGACATTATTTCAAATATGAATTGCCTAGTATTCAGATACTTCGTACGGTGAGTAAGATGGAGAAAAAAATGTTGATCAGATGTTTGCAAATATCTCGTTCTGATTTTACGCAACGATAATCCGACTGTTTTAGTGCAGTGAGAAAATCCGAGGAGTTGGACAGTTTCAAGTTAGATACCGTCTGTAACCTCCATCCATCCATTAGCCAAACCGCTCATCCTCACAAGGGTAACGCGAAAACTGGAGCCTATCCCAGCTAGCTTCGGGCGAAAGGCGGGCTACACCCTGAACTGGTCGCCGGTCAGTCGCAGGGCAGATATCGACACTATCACTGAGCGGGAATCGATTCTACGCTGTCAGGCGTGCGTACTACTACACCATCAGTGATATGGTCTCTAAATCTAAAGTCAACATAGTTGTCGATTAATTGCTTGACCGATTTATTGTCAACACATTTATTGCTGCTCCTTTAACGGCACAGTTATATATATATATATATATATATATATATAATATATATATATATATATATATATCGAATTTTGTATTTTTTCTCATTTTGTATGACGTCTGAATTTCCACTGCACTTACGGTGTCAGAAATGTCGAGTTGAGAAAACAACACATCTTATAACACACTCCAAAAAAAAAAAAAGTGATCCGTCAAATCCATTTGTAGTCAGCGGACAAGAAAGCAGATAAGACGGCTGCCATGTGACAGCAACGGCGTCGACTGAATCCACCTTATAATCACTGAACAAACAGCGCGCAGCTTACCCAAGCAAAACCATTTGTGCGCTTGTATTTGTCACAGGGCGATGGCGCTAAAAGAAATCTACTGCTTCCTTCTATAGTCTCATTTGGTGCACATCAGATAGCCCGTCCACCTTCACTGGGGGGTAAACAAAAGGCGAGGCGATAGATCCTCCGGCTCCGGTCCCGAGTGACTCGAGCACTTCAGGCGCCGTGTGAATGTTCAATCGCGAGAGGCGGGACGCCACGCCATGACACCGCGTATCATTTAAAAGTCGTTACGACCTCCTAATAAACGCCCGAGCGGCGACGCGAACGCGCCGGATGTCCCTTGGTGGTTTTCAAGACCCACGGGAGGGGACAAGGAGAGGCCGGAGCAGTGATTTACATAAGCATCCTCCCGTAAAAAAAATCCGGCATAATGAAAGGCAAACAAGTAAAGGGTGGCCGGATGGAACGATATTTAATAACGGCAGACTTGCGGATGTCTTGTCCTCCCTCTCGGCGGGCCTGCGTGTCAATACGGGCGCCACCGAGTGTTTAATCTGACACGATAAGACAAACCGTAAAGATTAAAAGCGACGAACGGCGACTTGTGAAATGAGATCTTAACGCGGGAATAAAATCGATGCCTCAGTGACGTCTCGAGACGATCGCAGATGTGTGTGTGCTTTTAAAAACAATAATGATCTTGTGCAAGGTCAGTTGTGATCTTGTTGATGCCTTGTTCATCCCAGATCCTTCATTTCACTGTGTAGTCATGTTATCACGATGTGATGACCTAATTTACATTTTCACTGTACATTTTCCCCCATTGAAACGAGTTGGAATGCCATTGATCTGTTCCAGTCCTCCAAAACAACCACCTTTTGTTTTGTTACTTTGATTGTAAAGGCCCCGTCACACCACGACGTTCTGGTCAGCGTTCTATAGCGTTTGAGGAACCGTTGATAGTCGCCCACGGTCGCCGGGATAGCGCCAGAAGAGCGTTCTTTGAACTCTAGTGAACGAATTGGCGGAGAACAAAAAAGTTTTGAACATGCACAAAAGTTCTCACCTAGACCAGCGTTCATCAACGTTTAATTTTAGACGCTGCAGAACGTTCAAGAACGTTCGTGGAACGTTTTTCTAATGTTCGCCGAGCGTTGCACGCATTTGGCTATCGTTAGTCAGTCGTTACTCTAGCGTTACTTGGTTGTTACTTATCGTTTGTTACCGTCGGACCGTCATCACTGGGGTTTTCATGGTGTAGTGTTTCCAGGGGGTGTCGCACGGTGCTGGTGTTCTTTTTCCTTTTTCCAAAGACATTGCTAGTGAAAGAGGCTTTGCATTCTTACTTGCGGCGCTAGTTGCTGAAGTCCACACTGACGCCTTTTTTTCGTCTAGGCGGCATGATGCTGACTGTTAAAACACACGAGAACAACTGAAGTGACTATTAAATTTCCAACGTTTTGATTCCCGTTCCACTGTAAAAATTACACACCAGCAAAACGCTATTCTGTCGTTATTCACGTGTTAGTCACACGCTCAACACGCTCGTCTACCGTTGACAAATCGCTCGTCGCGCGCCAGAGACACGTTAGCACACGCTAATGGTTTTTCGGGGTATCTTATTTGGTCGCTGTTACACGCTTCTCGTGCGTTAGACACACGTTAATCACACGCCAGATGTGTCATCCTCATTTGAGAACGCTGAAAAATAGAACGATTGAAATGTTCAGAGAATGTTGACCAGAACGTCATGGTGTGACGGAGCCTTAAAGTAGTGTTTGTAGTATTTGCATATATTTTTTGCCTTTAAGGGATGTGGCCTTATGAGTGACATCAAGATCTCTGTCTTCAGCTCAAGTTGACCTCTTACTGGACAGCTAGTTCAGTACTAGTGTCACCTCCATGCTCCTTGTGAGAGTTTTCATTTTGCATTCGTGTTGGACTGTTTTTCCATACATCTGCAACTGTCCCTCCCCACTTTTTCCTCCCACTTTGCTCTAGTAGTATTGTCGCTGCACCTTTCTTGTCAGTTAAATGCTGCAAAACAAAGTAAATAATTGACTAAGCAATGGCCTGCAACTTTGGAAAAGTCCCAAGTCGGGGTACTTCTGAAGTTAAGTTAACCGTAACACTAACACAGTCAGTAATTTTGCATGAAAAACATTTCTAGGATGAAGATATAAAACAATAACACGAATAACATAGGTACAGAGGTAACTGAGCGTACATCCTTGTTCCGTGTGACAATGTATTCTCGTTCCGTTCCTCCAACTAATTCATTGTGCACCTTTTGCAAGTTGTCGAAGGTTACAAGTGCTTCCGAAGAATCAGACATAATTGAGGCTCTGTGGTTGTAGCCTCAATATGTTCTGAAGAAAAATTAGCAAAACAAAGAAAAGAAAATCGGCCAGTCCAACATCTGCATTTAGAAATTCGGATTAAAAGACTTCTATTATCGCTTTGTTGATGGATTTTAGACCTTATTCGTGTTCTCCGCTGTGAAAAGGGTCATTCTTTAAAATTAAAACACTGTCTCACGTGTCTTGAAATTCTAAATTATAATCATAAAGACAAAAACAAACAAGGATAAATTATTAGAGTGTACACTTCACCCTGTTTTGAGGGGGGCGGTCATGGTTCACTCAAATGTCCCTCTGTTGACCCTTCCCCTCCTCTAGTGTGGCGCTAATGTAGAGAACGTTTTATGCTAGGAAGCTAGGAACGAACATTCACATGTGCCTCAATCCAGTATTACAAATATACTCGGGCAGTATTCTGTAAATTAGACCCACTGTTACATTACAATCCACCGCAACTCATTTTCATTCTTTTTTTTTTTTTTTTTTAATGGGTAGCTCACAAAATATTTCCTTTGTTGAGTAAGTACATGCACTTCAGAGACACGACTTATTTGCATGCAAGCTATTTTAAAAAAGTAAGTTTTCCACATGTTTCCTTTTGAAGACATCCACATATTAAAACCACTTTTCACACATCCGTCAGATGGCCTTACCCATAAGCTGTGCAAACTTGCCGAAATACGCCCCTCGCTCCACATGAATACCAATACCTCACTGGTCTCTATGGAAACTCACTGAACTTTTTTTTTTTCTTTGTCAGGTTTTATAATTGCATTATTTCACATTTTTGTCCCGCCGTAATGACGTTCCAAAAATGAGCTAATTACAGCAAGGGGGAGATGGAAGTCACGCTGTGCCAGGCGACGGGGGGTCTCAGATGATGTCGGATGGATTAACATGGCTGTTTACTTTAAATGAGGAAGTGTTCATTTAATAGTTCCTGTCGCCAATATTGCTTGCTGCTGAAGGTCTTTTTTTTTTTTTTTTGCTTTCTTTTCCTCCCCTGTGATGTCAAAACGGCAGCCAGACTCACCCCTACTTTTTGCCACTTTTAACAAAACGCTCAATAAACGAGTCGGGCAAGTTAAACGCGCTGAAAAATGAAGTTGAGCTTTCGCGTAGGAGGAGCTAAATTCACACCCGAGAAGCTGAACGCCTAAAGCCGCTGGTGACACTTGGGTGCATCGTTTTCACATGAATATTTATCGGCTATGTTATACCGAGCGATCATAAATGCACCCTATTGGCATTGAACTGGATTTCCCTATTGATTCGTGATGGTTTTCTTTTCGTCCTTCATTTAGTTTTGAACTGTGTTCGTTGGGTTTAAGCTCATGCTAGCATTCAGCTCATTAAAACTGCAAAACAGACGTCATCTATACATCCCATATGTGCTGAGAGTGTGTGGGTTGTGCTCGTGGCGTTCCCGGATGGATATTTATTACGAAATACAGTATGCTGTACAAGTTAAAAGATAACTGCTGACAAAATGTAAAAAGATAATGAACTTTATGTAGTACTTCTATTAGTTGTGGGGTTAGGGGATGGCCGCGTCGCTAAAGCGGTGCTACGTGACACAATTTGAAGTCCATGCGTCGTCTCTAGCCCACTCAAGCACAATTGCCACATGCAATTAGCTAGCTAGCTAACTTATCCCTGCTAAAAGAAATTTCTATAGAACATTTCTGAAGAATTATAGGACCCAAGTCCTATAGGATTTCTATAGAAATTATATTGTTCTGTAGGATTTCTATAGAATTTTTTTTAGCAGGGATGTGGCTAACTACATTCCTCCCCTTCACATTGTACGCAGACATAGACATGATAGAAGCTTCACGTTGGTGAGGCTGCTTTAGATTTTTAACAATTTTGGCATTTTTTTTTTAAATCATTCAAATTTAGTAGGGTTGTTCGTAATTTTCAATCAATCTGCTCATCCCAACTTCTGACCGACTTGATCTATCGATTACTGTGGCATGATGGAAAAGATCTCGCTCGGAATTCTCAGGTGGACGCCAAGTGTTTTTCTCGTTTTATCAATGTTTCAAAGCTGTTTTTGCTCTCAGCTTTGAACTCCACTGACTGCGTACCTGAGCGACTTCCCGCATCCTGATCTTTTTTTCCGCGATTTTTTTTTTTTTTTTAACAAGACGAGCAGGGTTGAGATGCGCAGGAAGTTGCCGCCGCCTGGTTTTATCAGAAAGGCGACCCGAGAGAGTCGACGTGGCCTGTCGATGACCCGGCGAGGACGCCGTGAAGACGGCATTACTCTTTAATGCCGATGTGGAATAACTGCCGGCGAGCTCATTTGCCAAGCCTTCCTTTAAAGGTCAGACGACGGGGGCAAGAAATGCATACTGCTGGAGGTTATGGGCAATATTGCAAATGCTGTTCAACTCGTTTGCAGTCAGAAGACGCAAAGGTAAAGCCATGCTTGTATATCAAAACCAATCAATAAGTGTCCTGGCAAATTCAGCCACCATTCCGCATATTTTATTGTTTCACAAATTTACGTGTATAAGAGAGGCAAACGTGTTTTTTTTTTTGTTTTTTTTTACAAAAAGTTACTTTCCTCGCTACTATACAGCATTGATGCTAAAATACTTGTCATTCTGTCAAGCTCTCATCGTACTGTAGAATCCATTAATTTATGAACAGATTGTACCTGTCTTTCCGCACAAAGTTCAGACATCCTGGCGATGTCGGATCTAATTCAATTAAATTAAACATTTGCACAAATGCGGGGATTTCCTGCAAATTAAAGCATAGATTTACTTCTCCAGCGTGATATCCATTGATTTGCCAAGAGTGGAAATGATCCATAGATTTTCAGATTCTCTGCCGTCCCCACCGCCTCCACCCCCATCCTCGACTTCTCACGTTTTAATTTGATCAGAGGGTTTCCGGATTAGCAGCGTGAGTTTTGCTCAGGGAGCCAAATGGGGTGGGCTGGCTAGCGTACCTGCAGCCAATATGCTTGCTGCATTAGCTTAACCCTGCCAATGGTTCTTGGCAGGGGCACTATTGAGATCCTCAGTTTGATATAAAACCTAAAACCATACACAGAACAGTGACCAGACACATTAATGGTGGTTTATTATTCCAATAACACCGATGCAGTAAAAAATACAGTTGAAACAAGATGGACTTTTCTGATCTATGCTTAAAAAGTGTGGCTCAAAGGAACCTTGAATGCCACCATGTCTAGAATAAACTATGTATTATTTAATTATTGTGCTCGTTTCTGATTGTTGTAAATCAGATTTGTATGGAGAATCTCCGAAAAGGGTTATATCCAAAATGCAGACCTTAATTGTACTTAATAATTACCCTTAGTCCCTAAATCCACTGTTTGAAGATGCCGCTCACCTTCAGGAGTATGGGGAACCAAGCCCCCTGAAACGGGCTGTCCGGTCCCTGTACAACCGGTATCGGAGTTGCCGGCAATAAGTTGGGCTCGTTTTCGGTGAGAGTTGTACTCCCCCAAGGTGGCCCTTTGTCACGGATTCTCTCCGTAACTTTTATGGACAGAATTTGTCGGCATAGAGGGGGTCCGGCAGATGATGTGATTCTGTAGGCTTCATCAAGCCGCAAACTATCACTGCAGCGGTTCGTCACCGAGGCTGAAGCGGCTGGGATGAGAATCGGCACCTCCAAATCTGAGACCATGGTGTAGTCGGTCGGAAAAAGGTGGCGTGCCCTTTGCAGGTCAGGGACAAGATCCTACCTCAAGTGGAGGAGTTCAAGTATCTTGGGGTCTTGTTCACGAGTGAGGGAAGAATGGAGTGGGAGATCGACAGGGAGATCAGTGCAGTTTCAGTTTGGTTTGGTTTTGCTGCTCCTCCGCATTGCGAGGAGCCAGATGAGGTGGCTGGGGGATTTGATCCTGGTGCCTCCTGGATGCCCCCCAGGTGAGGTGTTCCGGGCACTTCCTACCGGAAAGAGACTTCGGGGACCACACAGGACACTCTGGAAAGGCTTTGTTTCTCGGCTGTCCTGGGAAGGCCTTGGGATCCCTCCAGAATAATGAATTGGCGTAGAGTTTGAAAAAAATGTAATGAGTAGTATAAATCTATTATTTGAATATACTGAAATGACCGCTCGGCTGCAAGGTTGTCCCTTTTTAAAGATTTCATGGATGAAGATTCAATCGTTGACATGCCATTGACATGCTCTTGGGTAAAATTAAATAACATGGTAATTAAATTTAAAAAAAAAATAAAAACGCTAAGTGGTACGGCAGATGAAAGTACTGTATTTTTTTCAGATCTGACAAAGCGGGCATGGGAGCAAAAACAAAAGAGCTCTGTTTGGGAAGTATCACAGCGATGAATCTGTATTTTGAGGGCAAAAAATAAAACAAACGAAAAAAGAAGAGCCGAAATTGAGGCTCCGACCTTCATTTTGAAGCGCTCGCAGATTCGCCATTTGTGTCTGGTGGAACTCTCTTTTTCTCCATCCTCCTGCTGTGAGCAAATGGAGCTTCTTCGGGACTCTCGCTGCGTCTCGGGAACCGACCGGGAGCGCTCCGAGGCATTGAAATTGCCAAGTCGCTCCATCCTCCGCGCGTCGCACATTAGGCAAAATGCTTGCCTCGGCCCGGCAAGGTCCATTTAGTAAATGGAAGATAACGCACCTTTTTTTTTTTTTTTTTCCTTTGGAAATGTCGAATGACAGTTTTCCAATTTCAGGTCGCAGAGGTAGAAAGATGTACTAAACTAAACAACAGCTTGTAATATCTACTTTGAATTTTCTTGTCACGGACAGGTAAATCTTTTCGCATTTAACTGAGCTGATGCTATATATGTCTATATACAAGGGACACATACTTTACTCATGATATTTGCTGAACACCTGAAACAACCTGTAGAAATGCTCAAAACATAAAGATAAGAAAGTACATTAGGCCATGGATCATCACAGCAAGTGTTCAGTAACAGATGCGGACAGATGGTGTGAACAATATTTGAGTGAAACTGACCTCAGCGGATGTTGGAAAAGCCTTCTATCTTTGAGATCTTCATGAAAAAGTATTTTTTGTCGAGTACATATTTGAAACAAATACAATGTGATATTTTGACAGCACATTTGCATAACAACCATTGTGCCAACAGCAAAACAAAAAAAAAAGACCTAATTTTGCCGCTCAAATATAAAGGGTCGCTTCAACTTCACAAAGACAGAGTTAGACAGAACGCAATACCACACTTGGCGAAAACCTTGGGGGAATTTCAAAAGACGTATTTCCCCTTACATTTTGGGATGAATCAACTGGATTCAAAGTTATTAGGGATTCTAGGTCAAGGTCTCTAAAGGCATAACTCTAACAAAGCTTTTTGCGAGAAACTTACACAAAGATGGAATGATATGTCGTTCGGTTGAGTATAAATATTTTCCTGGTCAGAGTTGCTGCGTATTCTGGGTCAGTGAATCACAACTGGTGAAAAGGAAAAGTGGGTCATGGACCTATTTTGGATGGGACGTGGAAAGCTTGTAGTAAAAAAAAAAACAACATGCATTTATATGATGATTTTTTTTTACAATACAGAGGCATACCAAACTTCCCAGAAGGAACATACTGTAATTCCCGGGCTACAGAGCGCACCTGGTTATAAGCCTCACCCAGTACATTTGTAAAGGAAATACCGTTTGGTATATACCTACGCCACAGGTGTGTAAAAGCCGCAAGTGCCCACATTGAAACGTGCAACATTTACAAAGAAAGACAGTACGCAGAGAGTTTAACACTAACGTTAGCGCCGCGCTAACTGGGCCAGTTAAAAAAAAACAACATACCGGTAAAAATCACTTAAACACGGCAGTAACACGCAGGCGCAGCGCTAACAGGGGAGGACTGGTAAAAGTCACTTCCTCGGCATATATATTCCACCGATCTCACTCTTACCTTTTCCACTCGAGTGCCCCCTTCCGGGCCGTGAGAAAAAAATTCCACAAATTAGCCGCGTCACCGCATTAACCGCAGGGTTGAAAACGTGTGAAAAAAAGTTGCGGCTTATAGGCCGGAAATTAAGATAATAAGAAAGCGACAAGCAAAGTCATTTACTTAAGCACTTGCCGCTGGTTTATACTGCAAACGAACACAGCGCAGTCGAGCATCTTGCTGGTAGACGTCAAGGCTAGCCATATGCTTTCGGCGGTAAAGCAAACTCCGCTTATCCTCACAAAGGACACGAGAGTGCTGGAGCCTATCCCAGCTGTCTTCGTTCAGGAGGCGGGGTACACCGTGAACTGGTTGCCAGCCAATCGCAGGGCACATCGAGACAAACAGCCGCACTCGCAATCACACCAAGGGGTAATCTAGAGTACCCAATTAATGCATGTTTTGGGGATGTAGGAGGAAACCGGAGTGCCCAATTGGAGAAAACCCACACAGGCTCAGGGCGAGGAACATGCTTAATCCATAGAGACAGGGCTGGGCAGGATTTAAACCCTTGCCCTCAGAACTATGAGGCAGATGGCTAATCTTCTACCATACTGCCAACAGTCAACTCATTTTGGAAAAAAAAAAAAAAAATACTGCACGTACTTCTACAGAAAATACCCGTCATTTTTCCTCACTGAAATGAATTAAAATGCCATTCACCTTTTTTAAACAAAAAAAAAAGTAATATTGTACTATACACAGAGTAATAACATCAGTATACTTTACACCTTAGAAATGGTAATAAATAATTTGGTAAGGCTAACTCTTCATTTCGTGTTCATCTTCTATTGACAGCAAATCAATTGATTATTCAATGCACTTATTATTATTATTTTAGTGCTTGTCTTTTTAACGTCATAAACAATACGTTGAGTACTGCTAGCAGGTATAGTAACAATCACTGGCAGCAGAACACAAATCCATTAAAAAAAAAAATGCCCTGCGACATTTCTCCCTTATATAACTCCGGAGTTGAATCCTATAGCCTCTGTTTAGGCTGTCAGCTGTCAGTTTAGCATCGCCACCCGGCATCGCCGCTCGCGTATGCTCTTTTATGTCTCGGCGACACAGCTGCCTGCCGCAGCCCGCTTTTAAAGGTGTTCCTGCCTTCCCTGATGCCGATTGCGCACTTCACATCTTTACTTTGCCTCCCACGAGCATTCATCCGGGCCTCGCTTCCTTCCGCCGCTACCTGTTTGTTTTCAGTTTAACAATCGGGTGCTTTGTTCTCGGCATTGCAATCTTTATCACTTGAGGTATTTTTGTGTCATATACTGACTCTGTATTTTAACCTCAGCGGGGGGACTCATTTTTACCTGTGAGGACATCTTGTCACCATTAGAACCCCTGCGGCGCTAATCAATTAGCACTTGCATCATTCGGTAGCTTGAAGCGTCACTCGCCCTTTTCCCGAAGACTGCAAACGGAGAATAACAAGATGGTTTCGGCGTGTGAGGGGGAACAAAAGCAAAACATGACGTGAAAGGACTTTTGAAAGCATTACAACGGCATCTTGACTTCAAACTTGAATTCCTTCGACAAATTTAAGTTCATATGTTAATGTAACACGGTCTTGAAGTGAATGTTTGCAAACAACTACAAGAGTTAGTACGTCTATAGCTGGTCAAATAAATACTATAGACTTGCTACACAGTAGCTCGTTTCTGTTTTGGGATTACGTGGCAAAGCGGGCAAGCAGAGATAATAGCTACTTCCCTGAGAAATTAATACCTCTGTCGTTCTATATTTTGATTGTATCTATAAAAATCTGGGTGCATTCTTTTTGTGCGACTAATATACCAAATAGTTGTAGCTGTAATTGTAACAATGAAACCAGAATATTTTTGCTCAAGGTAATCAAACCATCAGAATCCGATGCCTGATTGGCAAAACTCTGCTATGTTTTGTTAATGGTCGACTCACCTCTAACGTTACATATTTGGGAGTGGCCCGATTCCAATCAGAGGATATCCTTGTTTCTGGATTGTGACACACACAAAAAAAAAAAAAAAAAAAATGCAGTCTGATTCGTATCTCGTGCCTTTTGTGTTGAATGAATCGAAGCATGTGGTGCAATGCCCCGCCTGAGGACCCTCCCCCATTGCGGCACACTTTTGACCTGTTGTCATCGCCACCAAGCTGATGGTGATTTCCAGGGAAACGTTGAGGAGAGCGGTTCGAGATCTTCTGGAGTGTTGCACTGGGTGAAATCAAAGTGAAGTGGACAATTCCTTCCGATGCGTCAAAGGGGGTCACCGGCGTCACCGGGTTTCGACGCGATAACCGCTTTTCTCTGCGGGTTTCTGACTCTCCTTACCCTTCACCGGGGATACAATCGAGGAAATTCTGCCCATTTGTCAAGGGAGGTTTCATCTGGCCTCATCTTCTCCTCCATCCATCTTTTCAAATGCCAGGGTGAACTGATAGAGGTCCACTTCCAGAGGGTAGGTGTGAGATTGTGGTGGTGGGGGGGGGGGATTAGCCCACCCACACTCACTGTCACTCTCGACCTCACGCCGTCAGAAGTGGTGCACGGGCGGGGGAGGGGGGTTGGCAGAGGGACGAGAATAGAGCGAGGAAGACGGCCAAAGACGAATCCCCCCGCGGCGGCGCAAACGCGCAACTGTACGCGCGGTGGCAAGAAGCCAATCGATGCGGTTTGATGAAAAACAACTGAAGCGGAGTGGCAGGAGTTGTTTGATGTGGCTAATGTCACGCTCGCCGCATGCGCGCTCGTCGTCATGGCACCTCGGATGAATGCAGCTGCCGGCTATCGCAGCCAACCGATATGACTGCCAAATCGAGTGCGCTAATTCCAGAATCTCGGGATAACTCGGGGAATATATTTATGTTTTCCTCAACATATAGCTTTTACACCTGAGAAAATGGACTCTCAGAGGATGCCGTTTTAGTCCTTTATCTGTTCTCAAATGGTCCTTACAGGATCATTCGAATCTATTTGGCTGGACCGTCGCCAATCTGATTATTTACCGGAGGCTCCATCGTACATGCTTGCATTATCTTTACCCGCTAATTGTGCAAATTTAAAAGTGATCTTACCTCCATTGGGAAATACTCGTAGAAGGCCTTCCCAGGTTTTCACAACCATACATCAGGTTGCATTAGAGAAGATCCAATTTTGAACTGTGGCTGGGCAGCAAGCCTAGTAAAAACTTATCCACCCGTCCATTATCGAGTCACGGGTGTGTTGGGTGGCATTCACACCTATGAACAGTTAAGATTTGATATTTTCATTGATCTATTGAAGATTTTTGGGGCGACATTCTTGAGTGTCAAGTTAGCCAGTAGTAGTAGTCATCGGAAATTATAGAAAAATCTCAAATGAGCGATAAAAAGTCTTAATGATTGTATGATTTAAAACTAGCAAAAAAAACGACACTAGCTAAACAGAGATCACTTGGCCACCATTCTCCCGGTCCAATTCTGAATTCTGAAACTCAAACGGTATTGTAAATAAACGACTGACTTCTGCAGTGTCGTCACCTCGAATAATATGCCATTTTCAATGCACTGCCACTGAAACTTACATCATGCAATTTGTCGCGATTTTTCTCACGACTTCGCATTTTCAGATTCGTGCTTTCAAGAGATTGATTTCAGTCTCGGCTCCCAAACACTGGCTTGTTCTTCGCCTTTTGGTTCGACTCGTCACATGTCACATCCGCTCTTCTCACTTTATTTATATATTTATTTATTTATTTTTTTTACTGTGCTGCTCTTAGAACTACCAGAGAGGGGGAAAAACTGAAGAAGAACTCATATGATGATAGTGGTGGTGTTTTGGTAAGGTTAATCAAAGAGGGGCTTTGTAGTGGCAGTCTTTGAGTGCTAGCCCAAAAGAGCTGCCTCTCCGCTAGTGCTTGCAAAGTGGGTCAGACGGAGAGGCACACACAAATGTATATTTAATGTCCCCGCTGGGACTGACGCTTTGGAGCATGAACAATCCTTTTCTTTTGCTGCCTCGCACGTACGCCGCAAAAACCTGACGCTCTTGCTGATTAATCATCGCAAATTAACAGCGTGGCAGTCAGGTTTTTACGACTTCGTTTTCATCTCTGTTGTGAAAGCGGCTTCAGCTTTTCTTTTCCTTTTTTTTCCTTCTCCCATCTCGTCTGGAAGTCTCACGCCGGCTTCTGGCTCACCGCGCCGTCGGCATGGGCGCATTTGGCATGCGAAGGTGTCATCGCGTCACTAGTTGACGTCGCGAAAGTCATTCCCCCGTCGTTTCCACCAATACCGTCCATCCATTTGTCAAATGTCGAGAGTCGTTATCCCTATTAGGGCGCCAGGTGTGCCACGGCCCATCCCGGCTGAGTTTGAGCAAGAGGCAGGATCACACTTTGGAGTCGCTACCCAATCGCATGACACATTCACATCTTTGGAAAATATAGAGTTTGAATAGATCAAACGTGGCTGTTTTTGGAAAACTGGAATAGCAGGAAAAAAAAAAACCACACAAACTGCGATTTGAACCCCGGACCTCCCTCAGGCAGACGTTCCAACCGCTATGACGCCATGCTGCCACCAACAGAGTTCCCCGCTGAAAAGAATTCTCAGCGAACACAAGTGAGGGAAAGGCACGAACTGGGAGGGGAGTGATATTTAATTGGCTGACTTCCCATCAGGTCTGATCAGAACCGGTGTTCTGTCAACCTAATCCCAGGAAGATTGTTTCTGTGAGAGCGTTCAGGCTGACATTTTCATATCCCCCCCCCCCCACCACCACCACCACCACCACCACCACTCACCTCTGAAGGCAATCTCATTCTGAGCCCCCCAACACTCCACTCACCCCAGGTGTGAATCCATAGCATCACCTTGCATTAATTATTATTCTTAGTATCCATGTTGAATTACAACAGGCCATTAATATATGTAACTCATGAGTAAATGGCCAGATTGAAATATTTCACCATATGATGAGTCTTGTGCTCTGAACTTGGGTTCAGAAATGTCTACGTTCAGAGAAAGTGGACACCCATTTGGAAATGTGGTTCCGACTCCATGACTCAAACGTGCTCATATTTGTCACGGCAAATAAAATTGGCATCTTAGATGACATGATGAGGTGTTTTGGTTTAATGCAATATTAGTCTGTGAAAAGTAAAGGTACTTCTTACTGTACTACTGCAGAATTATTAACTACCACATCTAACTAGTAATATGCCAGTATACAAATAATAATAATAAAAAAGAGTAACCATGTGTCTCCTTTAAATTGAATTTGTGAACCTTTTTACGAGGTCCTTCTTTTTGAATAACCATTGATCAAACGTAAGTTCAGTTGTATTTAACTTCTTTTGACGGTATATTTTAAAAACCTATTTAGGTGCAATTCTGTTTAAAGGGTTAGGGTTGGGATGTTGGTGACAACGGTGGTTATTTGTAGAGCAAAATGTATTTTTGAGTTAGTATTCGGTGGCAAAGTTTTGAGAACCATAGTTGTAATGCACTTGTCAGGCACCGTACGACATTTTTTAGTTTCCCGTAAACCGACATACAGAATCTTCACATCAGTTGCTTCGTGTGGAAGACAAATTCTCATCACAACATGGTTATAATTCATCGTAATGGTTAAAATGTTGCATAATGTCTTGCATTCATGCAAAATACATATATATATTTTGGTCTCTAACTTCCAGCATACTCTATGTACTCAAACTTTTGTCCATAGTTTGCGAGTTTTCGAACCCAAAAGTTTCAATGTGGATTTTCGGAGGGGCCATCGCTCTTTGCTCCGGCTTTGAAGTCGACTTCTGGCTTTGATCACCTTTGCCTCGGGGAAATCGCTTTCTCCGCAAATATCAAACTCCCGAGCTGAATCGCACCGAGTGCGCCATCTAAGATCTCAAAGATCTTAAAATGTTTCGTTCTTAACGTCTGCGCCAGCTAACGTTTTTATTCCGGAGAATATTATAATCTTGTTTTGAAAATTGTCCGTTCTGAAACGAGATAGTCGAGTTTACGTTCTGAGTACTACAGCCATATACCGACTGCTAGGCTCAGTAGTATCTGAATACGCAATTGTGGAAATATTTCAAAGCTGTAGCTCAAGGAAGCTATAACGATTTGAACTAAGATTGTAACGGCACTGTACGTGACAAATCAACGTTTAGTATAGACCCTGTTTACACCGTGCGAAGTCAATCCAGAATGGCGATCCTTTCAATCGGGGTGATCTTCTCAGAAGACGGACAACAAAATACATATTTGTTGGTTAAACGGATTTTAGATGTAGTCACTCTCAATAGATGGCAGTTTTGAGAGTGTAACATCCTGCAACTATCATAATAATTAACCATCTCCCTGTCTCTTTTGTGTTTTCTCCTAGGTAAGAACTTTTCCTTACTCTCTGTGGTGATGGTGATGGAGGAGGCCCGGCGGCCCAAACATGCGGCCAAAAGTTTTCGGGTGGCTAAAATTCGAGGCGAGTGTGATTAAGGTGACGCATTGAGCCGCCGTGCCGCGTAACAGGAATGGTACATGTCAGCAGCGTGAGCCGCAGACATATTGAACTAATATTTAAAGATCCAAATTCCAGAGCTGCGTCTTTTCGGGAGATGATATTGCTCAGTATCGGGCTTGGATTTACATGAAATAGGCATGTAATGGGATTGAAATCAAGACGTTTACAAATCAGACGGGAATTGAAAACCACACTTCCATGTGAATCCCATCAACGGAAGCTTCATGTCAGTGGAATGCTCCAAAAGCGTCAAATTGGAATTGTCACATGACGGCTGTGCGATTGCCCTATAAGGGAGGAGGGGTTGCTCGATTAAAAGATCAAAATTCAACCTAGCCGGAATCAGTACAGTGGAATAAATATTTCTTGTTGTTTACACTTGTCAGGATGTCCACACAAAAGCTGGCTTACTCGTCGGGCAATATAAGCAAATGCTCAGTGGGCCGTGGCCTCGAGGGGTTACCACAAAATGGGAGGGGTGTGTGTGTGTGGGGGGGGTGATCAGCCTTACGTGCGTCCGTTCGAACCGTATGTTTGTTGTGCTGCAGTACTGCAATGCAGCATACCCAGAGCTGATCCTAATATTGTGGTTACCTTGTTAGCGGCACGAATGACAGGAGGGATGCTTGCTTCTTCTCGCCGCAGCTACCTTCGTGCACTTGAAGAAATATGCACCGTCATATTTGATGTATCCGTGGCAGGGCGGCGGCGGGGAGGGGCTGCCGAGGGGGGGGGGGGGGAGCTAATTAACGTAAGTACACTGCATCATTGTGCTGCAGAACAGGACAACTTTGCATTTCAAGCGCTCCCCCGTTGCTTTGACGTCTTTTCGAAAAGCGTCAAGGGCGACTTTGCATAAGCAGGGATGTTGAAAACATCCAATCGTGCATTTCTGCAACTCTGGACATTTGTTAGCCAATAGCGGGACGCTGAGGACTGCATCTTCGGTTGTTTTCATTACTCGAGCAAATACGCCGCGGAAGTTCATTGTAATAACGCTAAATCACCCTCCGCCCTTGCAGCCACGGCGAGGTCAAAAACTGCACAGTAGACGCTTTTTTTAAACGCATAAAGAAAATGCTGTCAGAGGGGGCTAATCTGCCTGTGCCAAGGAGCCATAAGACACGCAACCCCTCCCATAAAATACAAGCCCATAATCATTTTATTTAGCACTTAGCAGGCAATGTAGTTAGCCTTGAAATCTCCCGGGAGGTTTCATTCTAGCACTGCCACGTAAAGTGCAGATGTAAACAATGCGGAGGCGACTAGTAAAGGTTGATGAGCCGTCTGCTGGGCTGGGCATTATGAAGAACGGGTGGTCCTAAATCAGAACCTGTACATAGTGTCAAAAGCAAAGTTTTTCTCATCATGAAGAAAAATGGCCTGAATAAGTACAAAGTGTGGTACTGAGCCTAAAGCAGCAAAACCAATGCTGGAAACTTGGCTTTAATGTTTAACCTTCAACTAATGTTTTGAGAATAAGTGTGGCACACTAGCTAACTATGCAGAGAGTGGAAGAGATATTGACAGAAATTTTGCACAAAATTCAACTTTTGCTTTTCACCCATCACCTGACAAAAAAAAAAAAAAAAAGTTAAAGGTGAACACAGCATTGGAGAAATTGTTGAAAAATTGGGTACTCTACATCTTGCCCATAGAAGTGAGGCTAAAGAAAAGTTGAGCAAGTTATATTATATATATATATATATATATATATATATATATATATATATATATATATATATATATATATTATATATATATATATAATATATATATATATATATTATTATTATATTAAAACCAGAATATTCACAAGTAGTACATCTATAGTTGTTTTTTTTTCTTTAACTTTGGTGTTATTTTTTTCAACCTTTCAAATTGAAAAGAAGTGTTGGAAGGGGTAAAGGAGGCGAGAAGTACGTTTTATTTATTCACTTTTAGCCGTTACATTTTTTTGTTCATTATTTCTTAAGGAGGTTCAGCCTTGACGGATCCAATAGAGTGGGCATGTATTTAGATAACATTTAATGTGGGCTCGTTTTGTGAAGTGGAATGACAGTGATCGTTGGTGGATACACACCCAAAGCATCTATTCTGGAATAAAATATATGCAAGAGGGAGTGGAAAAATAGGCAAGGCATGCACTTATCTTCCACTTGTGGAAAACCTTGCGTTGTTCAGAAGTTCAACGCGAGCAAAAAAAAAAAAAAAAAGACCCTTCTTGTGACCTTTCTCTGTCGAAGTGTTTTTTTTATTTTTTAAATTCCGGCAGACCTTGGGAAAGATTCTCAGAAGGAACAATCGGAACACAGGAAAGAATCTTTTGACGACAGCGCATCACTTTGTTGGTCAGACTCTGTTTAAAGGTCATCCTGTACTGTTTTGCTGCTTTCCTTGCAAATATGTATTGAATGTGTATGACTTGCTTTTCTCTTTTCAAGTAGAGTCTTTTTGAAAGTTTGCCATTGAAGTTTTATAGCGGGTTGTGTGAAAAATGGCACAAAACGGACTTTTTGTCCATATACGGC
This sequence comes from Syngnathoides biaculeatus, assembly GCF_019802595.1. Taxonomy (NCBI): domain Eukaryota; kingdom Metazoa; phylum Chordata; class Actinopteri; order Syngnathiformes; family Syngnathidae; genus Syngnathoides; species Syngnathoides biaculeatus. The sequence continues at coordinate 13,748,291 of NC_084657.1, forward strand.
TTCTGAAAATGTTTGGCGTGTTTCCACCAAGCTTTCATGTGTCATCAAATATGCAAGTTGTAGTGAGAACTACAATGAAACTTCACATTTATGACTATATGTTAAAAAAAAAATGAACAGCTGTTGCTGATGTTTGCTGTGTTTATTTGTTCTCGGGAGTCAGTTCGGCCGCATTTTGAATCCGCAAGGCGGGATCTCAAAGCGGCGGTATCATTTTGCCGTCACTCTGGCGCTTAATTCGCCGCCCTGCACTAAGATGGATGTTTGAAAAGGAAAAGATAAAGCGTGAACTCCGGATGAACCCCCCCCCCCCCCCCACTAGTATTCAGGCATTCATAAAAGCAATCAAAGGACAAGATTAGCAATTTGTAATTGTGGAGCCGCGTTGTCAGCTGCTGATTACGCGATGAATGAGAGAACGCCGAGATGACTTTGGGCGAAGACTCTTCGGATCAATTTCAAAAAAGCTTGCGGTGGGAAAAGTGTCCCGGTGTTGCGTCGCGGCCGAGAGGAGGTAAAATCTCCCAGCTAGGAGGGACCATTGGGGGTGTAAAAAGTTGCTAGTGAACTCTGCTTCATTGTGTACTTGACTGATGGGATTCACCAAATGGTAGATTGTCAACATCAGCATTAAACCCCATCTTGTCATGGTGGAGGGGTTTGTGTGTCCCGACGATCCGAAGAGCTACGCCCCTGGTAGGGTCACCCATGGCAAACAGGTCCTAGATGAGGGACCAGACAAAGTACAACTCCAAAACCCCTATGATGACGACAAAAATTGGATCTTGGTTTCCCTTGCCCGGACGCGGGTCACCGGGGCCCCCCTCTGGAGCCAGACCTGGAGGTGGGGCTCGAAGGCGAGCGCCTGGCGGCCGGGCACGGCCCGAAAGGGTGACAATGGTCCCCCTTCCCATGGGCTCACCACCAGTGAGAGGGGCCAATAGGCGTCGGGTGGAATGTGAGCTGGGGGATCCGATCCCCGGCTGCAGAAACTACCTCTACCTGGACGCCTCCCCTGGTGAGGTGTTCCGGGCATGTCCCACCGGAAAGAGACCCCGGGGACGACCCAGGACACCCTGGAGAGACTTTGTCTCTCGGCTGCCGTGGGAACGCCTCGCGATCTCTCCGGAAGAGCTGGAAAGTAGTGGCCGGGGTAAGGGAAGTATACTTCCCCCGCGACCCGACCCGGAAAAGCGCTAGCTAATGGGTGGATGGATGGATGTCTTTTTCTTTTCTTCTTATAATAGCCCAATTTAGTCGTACTAATTGAAGTTCATGATATGATAATTGCGGAAATGTTTACTAAGAGCGTTTTTTTTTTTTTTTAAATCTTCCTGGGCTCCCCTCTTCTGTACGACTGCATTTTGAAGAGGTTTACTGGGGGGGGGGGGGGAGAAATTTTTTATTCACAAGTGCACCATATGAGTTTCAGCGCATTCTTCTTGATTTTTAAAGCACACATTAATATTTTACTAACCCAACCACCCACCCGCCCCCATCATTGTAGTTTAAATGAAGAAATTACAGCTCCTGAAAAGTATGTGATTTTTTTTTTTTTTTTTTTCCATGCTTTGAACCCCGGAGGCAATATTAGAAGACACCATAAAAATAAAGCATTGAAGTATTATAATATTGTTCCATTCTCTCTCTTATGTAGTACGTTAGAAAGAAAGGGAATACAGATGAACTAATGTTTCGGGAAGCCATTTTTGTGGCGTGTGTCTCATAGTTTCTGCTGTTTTTGTGCAATGTATTGCACCTTGTCATGATTATGATTATTACCTCCATTTTGTAAACTCCTGGTGTATTCCCATAAATTCCCACGGAAACTTCACAACTCCGGTGGCGAAGCGTAGTTTGTGGATGAATCGAGCTGTGGCCTTTCTTTGCAGAGTGCGTCGCGCACTCTCCGGACATGACAGTTTGGTGTTTCGGCCATATTTGTTTGCCTGGCGTCAGCCGTGAAGCGTACATTTAAAGTCAGTTTGGTCGCGGTGCATGGGAGAAACTCTCAAGCATGATTCAGCAGTGCAATTATCGCAGCGGCTGAATTCGGTTACCTTAATGATATAATGGGAGCTATCATTAATGCGCACTCTGTGATGTTTCCGCTGCATCTCTGGAGGATTCCAAAGTGCCTGCGGTCTGTGCTGCGGGGTCCGTTGCAAAATCTGAGCTGCAGGCGAGTTTTTTTTTTTTTTTTTTTTTTTTTTTTGGGGGATCTTTGAAAAGAAACGTGAGGGTGAACAGGAAGCTTTATTATATTTTAAAACCAATAAGATTATTTTATTTGCCTGTTGCACACTGGATTCGGCCAATCCCGTGACATTTTTTCCTTTTTAATTTATTTTTTTTATAAATTCCCTGTGCCCACAGTTGTCACTTGTAATGTGTTTTCGCGTTGCTTGAATGTGGGTGGGTGAATGGGTCTTTTTTAATTTTTTTTTTTTTTGCACGTGTGTGTGTGCGCACACTTCCTAGAGAACGTGTGTTAACATGACGAATGTGACTTGTGGTTACAAGGGCGGCAGAGTAATCGCTCCACCTGGTCTGCGATTGTCGAACATCCCCTGCTCCTTGAAAAAGTCAAATACGAGACGGGCCTTAATGGCTCCCCCGTGCCCGTCTTTTTACGAATGACGCCGCTAACTACATCTCTCTTAAGCGCGTCGCGCGGGTCGAGTGCAAGACGCATTCATTCGCCTTGCGCCAGGCGATAAAAATGAGTCACGTTCCACTGGAGAGCACTTAGAAGTATGAAAGGAGCGGCTCAAGTTTTACTTTATTTATTTCAAAAAGGGGATTTTCATTGCCATTAATGACAGTTAAAAAGCCTTTACTGATGTGTGCGCCAACCCCCCCCCCCCCGTGTAATTAGTTGCAGTTAATGTTAGGTTTCTCTTCTTTACAAATCACCATTAATAATAGCAGAGACCCTGCATAAAAAAAACAGACAGAAGCTTACAACGAATGGAATATCCAGCATTTATTTCACTGTGTCTGTTATAGAATTATGTTATTACCATTTTATAATATTGTATTGTTGCAACTGTCGGGGAACTCGGGCACAATTTTTTTTTTTTAAATTATTAATAGTGCCTTATTTTTAAAGTTGGTCAGGTCTCACGCTATGACACAAATAATCAAAACAAAGTGTTTGTGTCTTTCAAAACGACAGCAAAAACACAAACAAATTTTGACAAAACATTCATACAGTTAGCAACACACTTCCTGTTTAATGCTGCCGGTCTGAAAGACAAAGCGCACCGCTTCCTGTGCCAGATTGAGGTGAAAGAACGGATCGATTTACGGCGTCTACGGGACATAAAACACTAATTGCTCACATTTTGTTGAAAGGGGGTCATGTTAACCAGGAACTGGTAACTGCCGGCTGTTTTGAACTAGATCTGATCTCCAATGTAATTCCTCCTTCAAATACGATCTAATCACGTCGGGATGACGCCTCCTTTTTTCCAAAATACGGTGTGAAATCTCTAAAAAAAAAAAAAAAAACAAAAAACCTCAATTTATTTAAAGTTCTGACAATTGAAGTTTCTTAAAATCCTGCGAGAAACCAGAGCTCCTAGTAAGCCCACTGGCACGGTGACGAGGGAGCGTTTGGTTCCACTCGGCCGGGTTTGAGCGAAGATGAAATGCGCTCGCTCATCTTTATGATTTCAATTGATATTGCAGAGGGCGGTGGAAATATTAGAGGGACTGGTTCCGCGGCTCTGAATAATTGATTTATAAGGCGGCAGCTGAGGGGAAAGCGGCGAGTGGTTGCTCGTCATGCAGATGAACAGGAGTTGGGATTTGAAGGCGGTTGACAATCGCGTGATTTATTACCTCTTTAGTTGAAGACCATCCATTCCACAACACTGGATATAATTTGTTTTAATTCAACCTATTTCTGACATGAAATAATGAGTGACAACAAAAATAATCACTTTTTCCTTTTTTTTCTTCTTAATTTAAAGGAGAGATATTTAAATTATTTTTCAACATGTCTTAACATTTCTTTGTCAGTTTAACCAAAGGATTAAAGAAAAATATAGAGGACAATTTATGCATTTTTGTAAGCCTTGTTGAAGTCATCTTGCTTTTTTTTTGGGGGGGGGGGTGTAATCCTGTCTAATGCAAATGAGCCACTGCTCATCCCACCCCCATCTACTGCAGGGCCAATGCCAAGTACAACCTTTGTTACCATGTCAATCTGGTACTAGTATAGGCAGTCACTCACATTTGAAAAATTTACGGGTGTGGTCAGTCAGGCACGCAGATAAAGTTGCGGGTGTGATTAGGGATGGAATCTCAAGACCTTAAAATAATGTACTGGATTATTATAACATAACTGTAAATTAAAAATAAAAATAAAATGGAAAAAAATTCAAACTCAGAAATGATAATTTCCCATTTTAACTGACATTAGTCGAACAAGATTAAAATTTTTCATTGATAAAAATTCTTGATCTGACAAACTATCTGAATAAAAATTAAATGCACTGGCTTGTCAAGGAATAAACGTGGTAAAAATGAAAGTTTAGTTCAACATAATCGGCGTTCGTGGCAACAAGCTAGCGATGCATTGGGACAAACATTCCTCTCGGCAATCGATGATGAATGCGCCATTATGTGCATGCGCTCGACGTATCGGCCACACCTGAATCAAGCGATGAGGTGGATGATAGTCTAACGTCTATTTTTTTTTCTACGCTGTCACATTGCCTCGCGATCGACACAATGAGCACTCCTGGTGTAACTGAATTTCCTTTGACATAGCTCTTGATGACTTTCGACGTAAATGCGCTCGCAGTACGTGAAGCAGCTCTGAACATGCGCTTGTTTTGGAGCAGGCTTGTTTAGTTGACAACGTTTATGAAATAAACACGTAAATTAATGTCTACCCTACACAAAGTAAGCGACGTCTTTAAATATCTTTTTTTTTTCAACTCGTAACAAATTTTACGCGCGTGATTTTTCGTGCTCGACTGTGCAGATTTGAGAGCATGGAGGCGCGCGGGCGCGGTCGCGCGCGTCAAATGTGAGTGACCGTATAGGTTGTGACCAGGTAAGCGGCAACTGCTAGCTCAAAAATGGAAAGGAAAAAAAGTCATAGCGTAATTTTCACTCATAGGGTCAGCATTTTATCACCAACCAGTGCTGTGTCATCCACAGATAATGAACAGCAATGGCATTGTTTATTTGTGAATGAATGCTTATTGAGAATTAGGTGCAAATTTGGCTTTTCACACTTGACTAAAGTACCAGTCAGAAGCCGCAGAAGTAGTCACATTTCCTGAGTCTCGACAAGCTGCGGAGCAGATCTTCCGAGTCAACTTCCACACAGTGACAGAAGATATTCTGTTGATATCTCATTCTCTCCCCCTCCCCCACCACCACCACCCTGCCGCACCGCTTAGTGCGTCACGGGGGACTATTAGGATTCAGCCCGCTTTTCAGCTCGCTGGGAAGGAATAGATAAGAGCGGGGGAACAACTCGGATAAATAAACAGATCATGCGCAAAATAATTAACCTCTTGCGGATCTTTGACAGGTTCTGAAAGTGCTCGGGGGCGCACGAGGTGAGAGCTGGGAGGCCTGAATTTGGCCCTTTTTACGCCCAACCCCCCGCCCCCCGCCAGCTTTCGTGTGATATACGTGACAATGCTGGGACTTATTCGGGTCATCGTAAACAGAGTGAAAATTATATCTAGATGAAACTATTTCTTATATACAGGAAATATCCCGACCGAAACCAATTGAATTACCCGTTCTGTATTAATGATGATATTGTCTCCTTGTGTCGAGTTTAAGCGTTCTAGTAGACCATGACGTAAGGTCACGCCGCAGTGTTGTGTGCACCCACGTTCGTGCTGGGTCATGTCATTACGTGGCTCACGGTTTGGGGGGAAAAAAAAAAAGCATAATTCCGTCAAGAATGGACAATCAACAATCGCGAGTGGTGATTTTGATGAAGCAGTGGCTGTTGAGTCAAGTTCCAACAAGGTTTTTTCAGAATTGAAAACCACCTGGGCCTCGAGTAGGCTTTTTGGTGTGCAATTTCCGCTGACCTTTTTTGGAGCTTCTCATAAAAAAAAGAACAGGAGAATTTGTGGCCACCCAATCAGACCACTGTGGCCAGATTACAAAAAAAAGACAGAACAATTTGATGTACACGATTATTAGTATTAGGCAACAGCGATAAAGAGATCATCCAGTTTCATAAAGTGCTTCAACGCAGTTTTACCATTTTGAACAGAAATGAGCAAACTGCATTCTTTTTTTTTTTTAATCACCAAGTTTGACTCTAAAGTGAAGCAAGCATAGCATTTAACCAGTTAAATAACTTGAATTTGATTTTATTACCCAAAAAATATCCTCTCTGGATAACATTAATTAATGTAATCTAGTGTTGAAAGTGTAATTTTGGGTGACAGCTGTTGCAGAGAAATCTAACTTTGCCTCCCTTACATTGGCTTTTAGTGCTAATTTAACTCTCAAATGCGGACTCCTACCTCCTATTTCTTATTGGAGGTTCCCAACTTTTCGAACACATGCATGAATATTGCTTTATAGTCCTGATGAATACCTCAGAGAAATGGGAAGACAGGTTCTTGTAGATTAAAATGAGTCCATAGTGGGACACGATCATCATCGCTTGTAGAGTCCTGGAAATACTCAATGGCTCTTACGCTTATCAGAATGTAAACGTGCAGTATCTTCAATTCTCTGTCAGAATATAATCAAGGATACAGTGGAACACTCAAAAGTTTGAATTGAAAGCTTTTTGGCTGAAGCTAATCAAAGGTGTCATAAAAAAAAAAGAGAGAACAATATCAATTTAATTAAACATTCCTAATGGTTATGCCTGTCTAAAAGATAACCCCTGTTAATAAGTTCAATAAAATGTTCAAACCAACAAAATCTCAGGTGACAGCATATAAAAGTATTCGGACAACGTGAACTGCCAGTGAATAGATAACACCACAAACCAAATCCTTTGGGTCATTGGACCAAGGCAAAGTGATTGAGAAAATTAAGGAAATGAGTTGTAGGATGATTTTAGGCACCTTCTCTACCACCGGAGTTTTAATCAACAACGTGTCAGTGGAAAAGATGATGTTACTCGAGGTGAATTGCTTCCCAGGGAGATGGAAAAAACAGCTGTAATTTATATTTCAGACGGTAAGGTGATTATTTAGGGATTGGCTAATTGATCTGTTCTGTTTGACAGTAAAGCGGATCGCTAGCTGTTGTCTGCTAGCATGCTACCCATTGTGTTTTGCTATATTACTGAAAAGCAACCAATCACTCAGTTAATATCAATTATTTTGAAGTAAAGTAAAAAATACCTTTTATTCCAAGTTCAGGTCAGGTGTGGTTACTTGTGCCCTTTCCCCAGCTTTCCAAACTTTTATGCAACAAACTACATCCATCTTCTCTCAAGGCTGCTTCCACGAAAAGACACAAAAGTCCCAAAAAAAGAAAGGGAGAAAGCGATGGTCTTTGATGTTGGAATATTTGGACCACACTCAAATTGGGTCCTTCTGTTTGGTCTTTGAACTCGATGCTCTACATGCATTTAAGCCTTAGTATTTGAGACTTAATGATTCATTTCCCTGATACAGATTAGCCTACGCCAGCGTCAGAAAGAATGTCGGGTTGCTTTCCGCTATCTGCTTCGGATTGACAGAAGCGCTGCCAACCCCCGAATGCAACGCGGATTACGTTTCAAGTAACAAGGACCCCGATTAGAAAAGGTCTTCGCTTCCAAGCCTCCTCTGAATTCCGCGGCCGACGTACGAGGGCTCCCGTTTTTAGTTACCTCGCCGACGTCAAGCTCAGTGGAATTACGATGTCACGCGTCCTCCTACACGTCAATCCCGACGATGGCGTACACAGTGTCAAAGTAGCGTCTCTCGGTGCTCGCTCGTGTGTACTTTAAATTATTGCTCCACACGTGCCAGTCCTTTTTAAAATGCCACCTCGACTTTGGAAACGCTTGCTCCCATAAGGCAAAGAGGTTAATAAGACGCATTGTGGCTGAGCGGTATTGAAGATGTATTCTGTAATAAGATAATTGTGTTCATTTTCTCTGTTGCCCTTTTATGGCGTCAATAGTTCCCAGCTAGCTCAATTATACTGGAATTAAATGACAACTGTTTTCTGGAAGATGAAAAAAAAATAAATAAAAGGTCAGTAATTTGGTTCCCTAAGGTTATATTTTTTAAGACGTGAGACCCCTGCAGGAAGAAGCGGTGAGTCCTGCTGTGCATAGCCCCAAATCGATACTTATAATTGCCTTTAATAGTAATTGAATCTGAGAATAATTATGACAACAAGCTATGATCCCGCAATATGGAAGGGAAGCCAAAACTGGAAAAACGTGAAAAACTGACCGCCGTCGTCTCTGGCATTTCCATACCCCTGAATGATTGTCATTATGATTCTCAGAAGACTATGATAGAAGGCTCGATGTACGATGAATGTACGTGAAAGCCCATCAAAGCCCCTTGTCAGCCTTTTACCTCGAACCTTGTCATCCACTGTGGGTTTTCATAGCCCTTGCCTCAATGTCGTGTCGTCAGGCCTGCCTCTTTCATTAACACTCCGCCTCGTGATTTCTTCCACGCTTGGCTTGCGTTGTGCAGCCCGGGGGGAGTGACACGAGACGGCTTCATTTTCGCAGTGTTTCCTTTTCGCCCCGCTCTTTCTCGAACATCTTGATTAGGAAAGACAACATTAGTGGCCTCGCGGGGCGGCCAACCTCCTGAAGTGTGAGGCCGTGTTGGTACTCTTGCTCTCGCTAGCGGGGAGGATGGGGGGGGGGTGAACACTGGAAAGTCACTTAAGAGCACAGAGCAGCTCGCTCTCGGAAATTGAATGAAGCCAACAGTTGCTCGAGTGTGTTTAGTTGGTAACCTCTATAGGCAGCTCATCGTGCCACGTCAGCAGAGCTGCTTTTTTTTTTTTTGTTTTGTTTAAGTAGTCAGTAGTGGTCCTTATCAGCAGTTTATTGAAGGCTTGCAGTTACATTGTGCTCCTACGCGTTCTACGGCAGCAAATCGCTCCAGCTCAGCCTCCTTTAAAGGAGATGAATTTTTGATATATATTTTTTTGTATTTAATACAGTTCCCAAATAACAATTCCAAACAATTCCCATCAATAAAACGATGGCGTTGTTTGTATTTTGCTCTTAGCTACTGCTAATCTGTGCAGCCAACAGAACAGTTCACAGTTTGGCTTTCGAACTGTGTTGTTGAACCCTTGCTTGAAAATGACAGTTCTTGACCTACCCTACCGACAAAGTCACAGGCAAAGAAACTCTGTATGGCTGTCGTATAATATAGATTAATCCGACTGTTACCTTCAGGGTTCGTACGGGTCAGGGAATTTCTGGAATATCACGGAAAGAAACGTTGCCTTTTACAGGTCTTGGAATGTCTGGTAAATAAAAAAATATTTAGCTTCGGTCAGGTAATGTCATGGAATTTTCAGTCACTGTGATTTGACTGCGATCGCACTCTCAAATTTGCACAGTCGAGCACGAAAAATCACGCGCGTAAAATTTGTTACGAGTAGAAATACGTAGACATTCTCAGTGAACATGAAAACCAATCCAGCAGTGAACCACAGCCTGACTCCCTCCCCCCTCCCCAACACAGGAGCACCCACTCTGCTGATAGTTTACCTGGCGCCGCCCACTTTCGGCTCTTAAAGTGGTATACTCATATTTACAAACACCATCCACCCACACAGTCTGGGCAGCGTAGAGCAAAGAGTTAGACATGCTACTTGTGTTTATGCTCGATAATAATGGTAAAAGTTAAAAAAAAAAAAAAAGTGCTGTTGCTTTAATGAATGTTGTGTTATTTTAATAATGGAAGAAAAATGGTGCAACTGGATAAGGTTTTCTTTTTTTTTTTTTTTTTTTGAGTAAAAGAGGTCTGGTCTGAAGCCAAAGTAGAAAGTTAGAAAGTACAGGATGAGATGGTGTATAATGGTAAAATCCCACCTTGGCACAACCAATGCATAAATACCTAATTCTGTATTTTAAATATAGGCAACATTAACCTTAGATGAAAATATATGTTCAACATGTAATTATAGTTTATATTTTTAATAAGCATAAATTTCACAGTCATTATGACGCGCCTACTACATTGATGAGCTTTGGCACTTAATATTTAAGTGAAAACACACAATCATACAGCTGAAATATTGCTCTCTACCACAATCAGTCAATCCAATATTAATCGTGGAATTTTGTATTTAATACTTGGAATTGGAATTTTGATTCTCTGGCAGTGTATGAACCCTGTACCTTGCAGTCTGTCACAAATGCGAATTACTTGCTCACGGGGACATTTTCAGAAACACTCGTCACTTGTTGCTTGGCAAATAGAAAGTCGTACTGCCAAGGACAACCATATTTCCCATTTGTTAATATCATCCCATTATCGCTTGACATCGCGTCCCTGTAGACATCACAACCAACGACAAAAACTCAAAATACATTTTGAAGCTAGCTCCGCCCAGTGGGAAAGGAGCATAATTACGTCAAATGATTCTGAGTGGACGTATGACACAACTGAAATGTTTTTTTTTTTTGTTTGTTTCATACTTCAGTCAATCACAAGCTGAAAGATTTGCAGCTTGGGTTTCACAATAAAAACACATACGGGAGCTCCTGTTTCGCCGGAGGATGAATACGTCGTTTTCAGACGGTGTTCTTATAAAGCAAGATCGACAAGCATCCCGCCTTTTTATCGCTCATCCGCTGATCTGTCAAAACTGCTTCATGTACCCAACAGCCCCCCCCGTGACTACACACTGTCAAGCCAAATCCTGTAGCCTCGCCATTTTTTTTTTATTTTTATTTTTTTTTTTGTGCAAATGGGAATGCACTTGCGAGGGCTTCAAGGCTCAACAGCTTTGTTACCAAGGAAACTTGTCTTGGAAAGTTGGCCTCTCGCTGACTCCGAGGGGACGCGAGTGCCTGTTTTTTTTTTTTGTTTGTTTTGTTTTTTCTATCCCCGACATTGACCGGTATGCGTACCAGTGTATAGAGCACGCCTAAGTGCCTCTGTCCGACTCCGGCGTTGAGTGTGGATCTGGAGCAATAAAAGGCCTGCCTCGCTCCGACTCTAGATTAATAAATGTGTTGGGAGATGCAAGTTATTGGCCTTCCTTTTGTTGCTTTTTTCTGGGAAGGCTTTCTGCTAGAACTGGAATTTGGATTTGTCGGGCCGGAGTCCATTTTGAGATCGATTGATTCATTGACTAACGGGAGTGTCCTTTAGTGCAGAGTTTCTCTAACCTCTTTGGGACCAATAATCCTAACGCAAACACATTTTTTGGTCCGTTACCCCCGAGGATGACTGATTCGGGACATGTCCCAAACCATGTCAAAGCTTTATATGCATTCTGGTTTTGATTTCAATCTTTCACAAACCAGGTAAGTTAAGTGCGAATAGATTATCATTTGCAACGCCAACCTGGCAGCAGACAGAGGAGTAAAGCGAAGCAAAAAAAATATTGGGATATATGTTTGGTGAACAAAAGCTTCATGACGACAAAACATGACTTAGAGTTCTAAATTGTGTTCTATCACAGATTGATGTTATGAATTTATTATACCAGTTTATCATTCTACATTAATAATTGTAAATATTGCCGGTGTTATCTCGGGATCCTTTAAATGCATTTACTCGTTGTCAGGGGATTGCGTTCATTATCTTGTCATTGCTCAATGATCTCAACAGGTCCTCACTTTTAAAGTCTGTCATCCCGGGATGAAGGCTTCAATTGTCATCCTGTCTTGCAAATATAAAGCATTTGTTTTCTCCTGAATCAGGAAGGAATCCTATTAATGGTGGGCTGCGGGCATTTGGGCTTGGCGTCTGTCCATCAAGCGGATCATTTTGTCTCGGAGGTGGTCCTTCCAGATATGATTAGTGTCTCCGTAACATCTGCCTCCTGCTAAATGAAGGAAATCGCGGAGTGTTTTCCCAGTAAGTGCTACAACAACAACTAAAAAAAACAATATTTCTGATGTTGACCGTCAACCACATTCCAGAAACATCTCACTTGGTGGTCCACGGTGTTTTGTGGCTCCATCCCGAGGTTTCTTGCTGACTTCCTGGGAGACGGCACAAACAAATATCTAATTATGAATGCTAGTCTTTGTACTCGCCCGTCAAGGCTTCCTTTTTTTGAGCCTTCAAAATCGCCCAAAATTGCTTCAGAATGTGATTCATTTGGCCCCTTCTCTTGTTCTCAGAAGACCCATGTGAGTGCTAAGAGGTGATCGTGGAAAGCCTATATTGAAGTTAGCTCATTACCTGGACGTCTACATTGTTGTTGTTGCGGTCGGGGACAGAAAAACCTCTTGCCAGGTAGCAATTTTTAGCAACGCTTCTCCATTGTCAACCGGCGAACCGTGGACAAGGGAATGATATGCTTCCAAAAAAGTGCAAAGCCTAAGCTGTCAAATGCTGATGGCCTCGCATCGGTCCGAGTGGTACCTGAAACGAAATACAAAAAAAGGAGGTCGCGGCATTTGGGACAACCTGTATTTTCACACCTTCAAAAAAATATAGCTGAGCCTTCTTACTCTGTTGAAATAAACGAAGCATCTGTAAGCCTCCAAAATGAACCTAATGAATGCGAAAGTTTGTGTTTTAATGTGTATTTTTATGCCATTAAGATGAACAATGGCATCAGTGGATCTGACTGTTGCTTCTGTGTTTTCACTAGTCCAGACAACCATTGAAAAGTAACGTGATGTAAAAATATCATTTTGTGGCCAAAACACTCAAAAGCGCAAATGGGGAATGTTTGCGAGGCGAAGTGATAACTGAGGGAGGAAGATGCCAAGGCTGGCGACCACTTTCTTAACCAATTCTGTTATGTTTGATTACGTGAGGCATTGATTCCCCCGTAAAAGGGGTGTGGGAGAAGCAGAAAAATTCCAGAAGTGGCAAACATTTCCTCACGGAGGTAACAAGGTGACTATCTGAATTCATGAATTCGTTGTTTTACCCTCCGCCGTGACAGTCTAGCGGGTGAAAGTTAATGTGTCCTTTTTAAGCGCCTGTGGCAGAAACAGATAAGAAACGCGTCTTGAGCGGGAGTGAGACTCTTGTGATTTCGTCCAATTTGGCTCATCTCGTCTGCCGAGAAACCATCAAAAAGGAGTGGCTGCGCTCGCCTTGTTGCTCGCGGTTGCTGCGGGGGAAGGCGCAAGCAAGCCCTAATGTGCTGCCGGAGTCGAGGACTTCACAACTCGATTTCCTGCGGGAGATTGCGAGGTAAACACGTTGCCTGTCAACAATGCGGCTTTTGGAATCCGGCGAGAGGTTTTGTGGAGTTGAGATTACGGAGTCTTGCGGGAAATATTAAAATCAAGTTTTGGACCACATCCACTGTTTCAAGTTTTTTTTTTTTTTTCGGTGCTCAGGCCTTTACTCGAATTAAAATGCAAAAAAAACATTTTTCTGTCAGTTGTCATAGAAAAGCTAGCGCCATGAGACAAGTTTTGTTTCTTGAGCATGCACCAGACACTGTCGTCATTTAATTTTTCATGACAATATTATCCGTTACAAAAAACATACAGTAATGACATCATTAAGTAGAATTCAAAATATTCAGTTTATCATTCATTAAAAGGCCCATTGTGGTTCATTTTCCGCTGTGCGTGCCCAGACACACGAATAGACATCTCGGCACACTCATTAGTAATATAAGTTGTTCTCTGCAGAGGATAAAGAATATATGATCGTGTTGCACCATTTGCGTTCAAATATCTGTTCCCTAAAGGGTGATCACACCACCTCAATAGACGCTAATTGTTACCTGTTGTTGATTATGTTAATATTAGCATTAGCATTAACATAGCTAACTATTTTGTTGTCTTAAATACAGAGCATGTACAGCCGTGGCTCAAAACAGTGGCGCTCCAGGGGCCTCTATGATATAGATTTAGAATATATATTTTGTCCAATCAAAAGTCCTCTCATTATTCTGGCATTTAGCAAATATTCATAATTTTGATAATCTTATTTGACCTAAAACTGGAAATGTTTACTCTTTAATGCATACAATGTCAATGTTTTTAGCCACCAGTAACTATCAGCTGAGAGTTTAAAGCCTCATTATTGACAAAGATTTACAAATTATATTTGCCAATCTGCTGCTTGTTGTGAATTAAAAATCTGTTCTCAAGTGTCTTAATAACGCGGCGTTGAGGGGCGGGGCGGTCCTGTCCTGTGCACAAGGAGCCCATGCTCACCCCCCACCCTTTCTCCTCCGACTCTTTCCAATCCAGCAATAATTTTCTGGCAATATTAGAGGCTCATTTATTGTCTAATGAAGAGCAGCAAGATGCAACACAAACACGAAGTACAATTCTTGAACTGAAGCAGATTAATTGGAAGTGGAAGAAAGACGAACCGAAATCTTTCTTCCCTTTTATTTCCGGATCTCTGCTTACCTTTGCTACCCTTGAGAAATCATCTCTCTCTTAGTTTAAAAGCTCTTCAAATAGACTTATAGATCAATAGATGGCGAAGATAGTTTCACTATCAATATGCAAATCCAAAGTAAAACAGGATGATTAAAAAAGAAAAGGTAATTCATACATTTGCAACCCTTTTGCTCTCTGGAGAGTTTCCCCCTTTCGTTTAAGTTCAACCTGCAGGGAACGTAATGATGTCGGCTTTCCTCCGTAAGAACCCACGCTGTGTAGTTTTAATGTCGCCTGTCTCGAGAATTGGTGTGTTCAGTCATGTTCGACTTCATTTGCGGATTCCCTTTAAAGTCCCCCCCCCCCCTCTCTCTCTCTCCTCTCTCTCTCTCTCTCTCTCTCTCTCTCTCTCCTTCTGTCTCTCATCATCTGGGTTACCGATTTCAGCACTTCCAACACTCCCGCTCACCTTCTCCAGCCAGCCGTAATTTTTCGTCACTGATTTTAGGGGCGTGCTTGTTGGCTACTGGCGACAAGTGTGCCTGTAATTATTTTTTGTCTTTTGCAAATGTGCCTGATCAGTGGATTTGGCGGAGCTATCCAACCGTAGCAATTTAACCGATAGCAGCTGTAGACTGTTGGGGTTGCTAGCGGAGGAGCAAATGTTTACATTCGAGACGAGCACATTTGTGACTAGGTTACTAGGTGTAACCCGGTTAAACGTTGGCACAGGTAAAATTTCAGAACAATAGAGTCGCAATTAGGTTATAGGTTTTCTTTATGCAATGTGGTGGAATAGTTTGATTCATTTGTGAAAAAGAAATACTTTTATTTTATTATTGTAACCATTGTTTAAGAAGGACAGGAAGTGACGTGTTGAGGAGACGCGGGAAAAAGAGAGCGAGAAAAAAAAGGCTAGACGGAGGGAAAGGGACGAGTGGTGGTCGGAGGGCAACGCAAGGACAAAGAAAGTGAACGGTGGTTGATCGACGTGTTCGACAAGGACTGTTGAAAGTTCAACTGGGGTAGTGTCTCGTTTGAGTGGACTACTCGAATAACGCCGTAAAGTGGTGCAGTTAGCCGCTACCACATGGGCTAAGTGCATGCATGGGACTTGGCTTGGGCGCTAGCAAACAGCTAACGCTAGCTAGCCAGGCCTGTGTATTGGACCACGAAGGAGAGGACAATGGCGCCAACGTCGAGCTAACAAAGCTAGCGAGGCTGTGTTTGGACTTTAAGGAAGGAAAAAGGACAAGGACCGTGAAGACGCCAGACAGAGGGAAAAACCACCTTCACCTTTCTTCACTCCTGCCTTGGGAAGCACCGCAGTGACATTGGGGTTTGAATTTTGTTTGCCTACCAGCTATATTCATATTTGTTTGGGCCCTGAGCATGTGTGCATTGTGTATCTGTTAAATTGACTTTGTTTATTTGACTGTTGTGTATACATGTTTGATTTTTCCATCCTTTATTTTGTTATTAAATGTTCACACTTTTTTTTACATAACCAGGTTTATTATTTGACTATCTGCAAGACAGTTATTTGGTAGCTTGATTATTTAAATTAGGATAATATTAACTCATAAGGGGAAATATTATTTCAGAGACTTTTGATAGAGAATTAAATGCACAAGTACAGACTAAAATTATAATAGACATTTAGAGTAATTAACTTTGAGTTAATTTATTAGTTTCGTACTTTGGAGTAACAAAAGAACTCAGGTGGCTACCTCGTCGAAGTATTTTATACTAGCGAGGCGCTACATGTGTAACGTTTCAGCGCATTGGAAATTGTTTAGTGCATCTTCTGCATCACAGCGAAGAGGATATGGTGAGAGTGGTCTGTTTGTGGGCTCATTTTTATGGAGTCTGTTAGCCCTGAATGATAATGTTAGCAAAGTCACACCTGGACCCCTCAGGAGACTAAGTGTCATTGCATTATTTTAGTTAGTTTCAGGTATGTCGAAAACCGAATAAAACTTATTATTTTATATTGTTAGCTTACGGTCATGAGAACGTCAGATCTCGGAAGCTAAGCGGATTTGGCCCCGGTTAGTACTTGGGTGGGAGACTGCCTGGGAATTCCAGGTCCTGTAAGCTTCTCTCCCCGGCTAGATGCAGAGGGGTTGCGTCAGGAAGGGCATCCGGCGTAAAACTGTGCCAAACAGATATGCGTTGGTCCAAGATGTCGACCCCTAACCGGACAAGCTGAAGGAAAAGAAGAAGAAGATTTTATATTGTTATTATTATTATTATTATGAGTGGCACGGTGGCACATCTGGTTAGATCGTTGACCTCGGAGTTTCAAATCCCGGCCCCGCCTATGTGGAGTTCGCATGTTCTCCCCGTGCCTGCGTGGGTTTTCTCCAGGCACTCCGATTTCCTCCCACATCTCAAAGACATGCATTGATTGGAGATTTTGAATTGCCCCTAGGTGAGATTGCGAGTGGGAATGTTGACTGTGTCCAGGTGCCCTGCGATTGGCTGGCAAGCAGTTTAGGGTGTACCCGGCCTCCTGCCCGTTGACAGCTGAGATTGGCTACAGTAGTCCCGTGTCCCTCGTGAGGATAAGTGGCTCAGAAAACGGATGGATTATTGTTGTGATTATTATTTGTGGTGAAGTCTAATTTTAGGGACTGGGAACAGGAAACAAATCCTATTGTCCCAGTTCTGTAGGTAATTTGAATAAATCTTCTGAATTGTTTTGATTAAATACAATGTGAAAAATGTGCAGGAAACTTTGCTGAGTAAAAACATTTATTTTACAGTTAAATCTATCACGGATTGCAGCATTTTGTTTCCTAGTGAGGCAATTCGGCGGAATGGTTCATACATGGGCTTTTCTCATATAACGAGATGCGACTTAAGGTATTGGCTGTGACTAAAATCTATTTTCGCACCTCGTGAAATGTTATTTCGCACGCCCCTGGATTGGAATCCCGACTTTAGATGCCGACTGAGCGCAAGTCATCCACGGTTTTTGCTAGATTGTCACGATCCCCCTGTACTTCCATGACTTTCGAGGCATTCCCCCCGACCCCCCAAGATATTTTGTCTCCGTTTCCACCTTAGAATGTTCAAATCAAACAGTTCCAGTGTACCCGCCCAGCCAAACAATATTATCGCATTTCATGGTGGCTCGAAAGCTTCGTGTTTATCTGCTGCAACCTTCCCGTTCTCCAGTTGATCCAAACTCGAGCCCCCGCACGGCGGAGAGCCTTTGTGGCGTTATCCGGAATATTGATTGCAACGCTTCCTCGGAATCTGACTCCGTCCTAAGTGGTTTCATTAATTGTGCTCAGTAGAAATTTGGCGCGACTCCCTCTGCCCGGTAGAATGACAATTAGTTTCCCTTCCACTGTTTACTTACTGCTTTATGGTGTATATAATGAGGCCTACTAATTCCCGTCAGGTTTCGCTTTTGCCACTCTGGATTCACGTCGGCTTCCTTTTGTTTGTCTTTTTTTTTTATTATTTTTAGCTTTCATGAATATTTGTCATTCATTTCCCGTCACAATACGGGGGGAAAAAAACCTTCCCCTAAATATGCAGAAAGAAAGATGGGGTTTATCAATGAGTGCCGTACTGTTCCGCTCAGGTCATTATCCTAAGCAAAACAGATTTGAAATCATCGCATAATCATCTCCTGATCATAATTGGCTCACGGGTGTCCCAAACAATTAAGCGCAGATTGACTGCACGGACCTGATAAAAAAAAACTCCTATTAAAGCCGCGAAACACCACTTTTATTTTTCCCGATGAGTTACTTTTGTTCTTGTCATCTTTGACGGGCAAACCGGTGACTTTTATTCCTGTCTCCTTGAACGAATCTATAAAGTGTACCCTCCACGGCACAATTAACAAGAGCCCGACTACAAATCCTTGCAGGATTCATTGCTCTTTTCATTGGCTTTATAAATGTCACCGATCATGTGGTGGAAACGCACAACGTGAGCTCCGGTTGTGCAACAACGTCAGGTTTTTACATCTATTACACATTTATAGTTTCTGCTTTCACTGGCGCTTCAAAGACGATATCACGAAGCGGACAAATCTACTGTAGATGGACCATTTATTAGTTTTCTATTGATGTCGGTAAGATTGGTAGCTGTTCTCCATAGAACGATTGCCGTGCCTCAAAGAAAATCCACATTTTAAACATCTTATTTTTTTTTTTATAAAAATAATTCTTAAAAAAACGTGAGACTAAACCATCACTTAAAAATGGAGGTTGAAGAAATATATCAAACTATAAATGTAAAAATCTCCATTCTTTACAAAGTGGAAGGAATTATGACTTTAGTATTAAATTCTAGAAACTTGACAGGAAATATATTGTTGTATTTGGTTTAAATTTTTTAAAATTTGACATTGAATCAATATTTTAGGTTGTTTTTATTTTAATGTTAATTATCACTTTTTTTTTTTAAACATCCCACTTATTTGTTCAGGTAAATATTTTTTTTGATAATTTTAGCCGAGATAGTGAATTAAAAAATGTATACAAAATGCCTTTAAACATTAAAATATGATGATGATTTGAATTTCACAAAGGCATCACAGTGCATTTTAAAACGGTCACAATGGGATTTGCCTTTAAATGAGATACAATTACCAGCAGTACTTAGTTTTTTTATTAAATGAAATAGAATAATCAGCAGTATTTATTAGTTTGTTAAAAAAATAATCAACTCACTTGAAATTTCAGTCATTATAGTCTTTTATTGTTGTTGTTCCATTTGTATTTATTTTCTACCACTACACTAATTCCCTGAATTCAGTTTAATTTGTCTTTTGCCTACAATGTAGCTCAAATCAACTCTCCCCGTTGAAATGGATGGAAATCTTAATGCGTTCCAATCACTCAAACACATTTTATTTCATTTTTTTTTATTGTATGTTTTTATTATATGCTTTACCTCCCACATAAGTCACAAACGCAGGGCGGGAGGAGTGCACAGATCCGCCTGTCAGGATCAGTCTGGTTCCGTTCAGGCCACCTAAAGTGAGGCGGTTTGGCAGAGCAGTTCAGGAAGTCGGCCAGTATGCCAAGCACCGGGGTCTTTAGGTGGCCCATTCAGGCGAACGTCTGTGATGACAATTCCGATGGCGAAGCAAGGGCCGGGCAATAATGGACAGGTGGCGGCCGCCGGTCGACCCGCCTCCGAGAAGGGAGTCCGGCGCAGCTGCCGAGAAGCCCCTAACGGAGCCTGACGCTGTGTTCTTCCCGCTGGGTCCTGGTTCGGGTCGGTCCGTTGTTTCACAGCGGCCATTGAGAAGATGAGGAAGGCAAGGCAAGCCGTGGATGATGCAAGTTGCGGGAGGGCAGGGGGGGCGAGGTACCACTCAAGAAACTAAAACACCAACCACGACAGTTGTGTTTTGTGAAAATGTAATTTCCACAAAGCTGATCATTATGATGATGATATGATTATTTGGAATGAAATAAACAAGATGGGATTCCAATGGAAATTTGAGTGGTAAAAAGCAGTAAATGGTAAATTTTATGCATCCGCGTGTTGATAACAAGTAAGATGTTCTGGTATGCGACGAGGATATCTGGTGTGGTTAGGGAACGAGTTTTTGCACCGTGTCACGCGTAACACTACGGCATTACTTCCGGGCCTCATCAAACAACAGAAATGACTGACGCTGTTTTCCTTCTCAGGAAAATAAAATACAATTTCCATAACAGTCCCTCATGGCGTGAATACTTCACACTCATTGACAGGGTGAAGCATTAGCCCCCAGGCTCCGCCTTTTTCTTTTTTTTTATTTTCGTGCCGGTGTATTTGGGGCGTGCACATCCTGAACCTGTCAACGTGTCAGATGAAATAGGATAAGCATTTGGCTTCTCGAAGGAGACAAGTGTTGTCATGGCGAGTCCATTGATATGAAGTAATTCAGGAAGCGTAATTAATTTATTGAAGCAGGGGAAAAAAAAACATTCGCTGGCAGAGTCGGGAGACAGACCATCATCTGTTGTTGAATCATGCAATCGGGTACAACATTCTTTTACATGGCTGATTTATCGCAGTGTAGTATAAATGAATGGAAATGGAAACGTGTCGACACAAACGTGTTCTTGAAAGCAACATAAAAAGGTCGATCAAAAGGTGGGCAGAAAGGAAATTTCAACATTGTAGCATGACACAATTACAGGTGATCACAACCTTTCCATGTATTAAGACGGACTTACTAGCAGCCTATAAAATATTGAAGACACACCATCAGTCTAATGTTCCTAACCCATCAAATACAAAAGATCAATTTGACACATGTACCTCGCTTCATTTTCCCCGTGTATCACGTTTGGACACATGGCAAGTGAACTCGCTTCATCAGCGCTGTAAGTTCGGAAAGGGGCGGGGCTCCGACATCATTACTTCCCCGACAACTTCAGCTGTCCCAGCTTTGAGTGTTCGGGCGAAGAAGGCGAATTTCTGTTCCGCGTCATTCGCACCGTCGCGCACGGATTTGAATCTATCTGCACGAACTGCATTGACTTTGCACTGTATGTAATCACACAGCATGAAACACCCAAAACGCGCCGGGTGGGTACAACGCATAACTGAACCTAAACCTCCTTCTCAAGGGGCGCCAATTTTGGGTGTGGCATTTCCAAGTATGTCCATACTGTATAAGAATGGAAGATGTCCAAGACATTTGACTTCTTTGGTATCAATTCCCACGATAAAAAGACCTATTGCACTTCCTGTCAGCTGAAACTCTCAATCAGACTCATTTCCCTGGACTTCCATGAACACCAAATAAGACTTTTTCAAGCACAATCAGACAAACAGCAGGTCCCTCTCTTTTGTCCTTAAAATTGATCTTTTTGACAAGCTCACTTCAGTCAGGATGTCAAGCTTTTAGGCCCTGGGACGTAGATAAATGTTTTATTAAAAAAAATATATGGACCAAGTCATGGATTTACCATGCCTATCGCTAGTTTTGAACAACTGCAGGAGGAGCCCCTTAAGATTCTTAACCCTAACCCTAAAAAAAAAAAAAAAAAAAAAAAAAATGTACTTTCACGCTACATCTCGGATGTCCCCAGGGAGTCACTGTGTAATTGATGACCTTGATACATTCTGATGTACTCTTAAGGTTAGACTATTGTGGTCTGCGATACGTGGCGAGAGGCTGAAAAACAAAAAAGACAAAAAGGAGTCTAGAAAGTGTGGTGCGGATAAGTGGTGCTGTAGACCTTCTAGCATCCTGTGTTGTTCCAAAGTTTGCCTACTGTGCGTTCGCTTGTTTGGGCCGCAGGTGTTTCTTATTCAGTGTGAGACCGAAAAACCTCAGCATGAACATTGACCACAGAATCTAGGTTGTGTGTACCCGGCCCACCGCCACGCGGCCTCCCTGGTCAGCCCACACCTCCGTGACTTCCAAGATGATTGGTGTATTTCTAACACACTCATTTCCAAGCAGTCACATCATTTTCCTACCGTAGCTCGCTTGAGAGCTTTATGTTCCCTTTTTTATCGGGTGGCGAGTACTTTTAGCCAGCTTGACTGAAAACCGGGGTCATTGCACTTTAATCCCAGAGGTATCTTCCCCCAGGGGAAGCCAACACTCCAATGTTTCCTCTACAGTTGCCATGCAAGCTCCGAGGAGCAAGAAAAAAAACCTGTTGTAGTCTTGATTAGCAGCAGACTTTAGCACTTGGCTTCACCTCTCTGGTTCCCACCAAGAGTCACTGAATCATTTATCTTTCCATTGATTTTCTTATTTTTCCTTTCAGCCCCTTGGTGCTCCCATTTCCCATCAACTCTTTGCCTTGTTTTCCTCATTCTATTGTGCTCTGACACATCTCCTCCTACTATAGATTTGATGTCTCGCCCTCGGTCAGGCCCTACCCGGCCCGTTTGCCTCGTTCCCCTGTCTCCGTGTAAAGAGTCAGCCTTCGCCGCTGTGGGCCTTTGTCAGTTTTGACCAGAGACCTCGGACTCCAAAAATGAGATTCCGTTATTGCAGCAATGGCTTGGACTTGGAATCAGTCTGCTGCAGTAGTTGCAGTAGAACCGTAACCCCTAACCCTAATCCTAACCTCTCAACTCAAAACCCAACCCAACTATAGAGATATAGAATACAAGGCAGCCATTCACATATACTGTACTGGAGACTCCTCTGTCGCTTCTCAGTACAACAATAAAATCAGCTGTTCTTTGCATAGGATGAAGAATGTATGCCTGTGAGTTATACTGCTTCTGTTGGTATTCAAGTATTTGTTGCTTAGAGTTATTCGGTTATTATTCAGTCTTTCATTGGATGCTTGGTTCAGTTTTTCAATGCATGCACGGATTAAACGTGTGGGCATTCCCAAGGCAAAGTTCTGTTTGTCTTGAATTACACAGTGAGTAATCATGATTGTTTTTTGTTTAGATATGACCGCAAACTTGAACTGAGATTGCCAATAAACTGCTGTGTTTTGTGGCACGAATCAGGGTTCATACGCGGCCCTAAAAGTCCCTAAAAATGCCCAAATTTCTGAGGGTCCATTTAGGGGCCCCTAAAAGTCCTTAAAATTCACAGAAAACCGGTCAAGCCCATAAAAAGGCCTTAAAATAAAAAAAAAAAATCAAAGGCAGGATCTCTACCGCCAAAATTCTCCCTAAAAAAATTCATCTTTTATTTTAAAAAAACAGAGATCCTTCTGGCGTCCAAAAAAGCCAGAAATTGCCAAGGGAAGTCAGTCTGTTTTGACAACTTTTTTCTCATAGTCGCCATCTTGTCGTTGATATTCCATTGTTTGTTTTTGTGAGAAGGCATTTCACTTCGTCTTCGTAGCGTAGTTCTTTGATCGATCCAATAAGAATACTTGGGGAAGTACATTTTTCAAGATGCTTAGGTTGAAAATAAAAAGTTTGGGAGCTGGGTTTGTCGAGATCCAAAAGATCGGCACATGTTCTACTGTCATCTGTGCAAACACAGTTACCAGCTTGGAAAGATGGGCGTCAAAGCACTGGAGTCGCAGCAGAAAAACAGGAGACACGCTGATTTGGCGAAGACTGTCACATCTTCTGTTTGTATGAATCTGTTTCTGTCAAAATATCAAGATAGTGAAGCAACAACTTCAGGCAGTAGTAGGGATCAACCAAGCACCAGTACTGGCAGTGCATGCGCACCTACAATTGTCCAGTCATCGACTTCAACCAGCCAGAAGTCAGGCTCTATGAACGTAGTTCAATACGCGAAAACGGACTCGTTAAAGGTAGAGATCGTGTGGACTTTAAAAGTGATCTGCAGCCATTACAGCTACAAATCTTGTGAAAATAATTCAAAAGTGTTTGCAGTCATGTGTCCAGACAGTGACATTGCTAAAAACTACCACTGTCATATCAATGAGAACTACCACAAGGGGCGACAGGTGATCACTCTGACAGGTACTGAGGGACTGGAACCTTTGATGAACCAATAATGGTTGATGGCCCCATTGGGTGAGTCTTTTTTTTCCCTTATTCTTGATTTGCCACGATGGGCCTACATTTTTCGTGTCGGCCCCTAAGAATGCCCCTAAAAAGCCCTTACATTTTTTTGGTCAGCGTGAGTGTGAACCCTCCGAATTGATTGGCTTCCACTGTCTGGCACTTGTATGTCAATATTTGCTCCCGAGACCGAGCAAAAGACTGTCTTTTTTTTTTTACATGGTATTTTTGGCCCTCAAAATTGGGTATGAAATTCAGAAGGTACCATGCGAATTACCAACTGGACAGTCCAGAGTCTACACTGTCTCTCACCCGAAGTCAGCGGGGATCGGCTGCAGCGCGCCACCTTAATGAGGACAGGGTCTGTTGAAAATGGATGGATGGACGTTACTGGTCTTGAACAACTCTCTTTTGCATCCCCGTTTCTTTGCTCAAAGTAAGTCAGCATCATCCATTATTACTTATTTTCCTTGAGGGAAGTTGCTTCTTTTCCACCGGACGCTTATTCCTTCACTTGGAGTCGAGGATGATCTCTCCCGGCGAAGCACTTAAAAACACTCGCATCATCCAGATAAACAAATTACCATGCGCACACTGACCGGCTAGCGTGATCCCGGCTTAAGGCAAAGTCAAATCAATGCACCGTCTGTTAATTTATCTCCCCCCTGACAAGCCAATAGGCTCTCCGGAGTGAGCTGGCTAATGAGGACTTCCTAAAGGTTAAGTAAACACAGAGGATTTGGTAGAGGGGGGGAGGATTGCGAGATGACAGAATGATATAGTTCTGTTGAGGGTTAGTTCTAGGTCTGATCTTTGACTCGATCGCTTCATCATCGCATCCAAGATAAAACACTTTTTATGAAGGTGAACTGTGTTTTTCACTCTCCTACTGTATGTTCCTGCACAAGCAAGACAGTGGGATCGTTCTGGAATTTAAAACATCCCTTGCAGAAAACCTTTTGAAAATTCATCTGTGTCTTGTCCGAAAAACCTTGGCTCGATTTGTTCCACTTCGCTGGAACGGTTAAAAGTGAACTACA
The DNA here is from genome assembly GCF_019802595.1 of Syngnathoides biaculeatus. NCBI lineage: Eukaryota > Metazoa > Chordata > Actinopteri > Syngnathiformes > Syngnathidae > Syngnathoides > Syngnathoides biaculeatus. Next base: position 13,773,233 of record NC_084657.1, read on the forward strand.
AAAGCAGAAAAATTTGAAAGAAACATGATGTTAAAAAAAGAAAGAGAGAGAAAATCAATATTCAGTGGGATGTCTACTTAAATGTGGAAAAAAGTTTGAAAGTTAAATTAAACTTACTGCCATCTTATTGTCTTTTCTTGTTGGGAAAAAAAAAAAAAGAAGCGATGCAACCTTAGTCATCTTTTTGGAGACACTGGCTGTATTTCCTGCTTCCTCAAATCATTTTCTCATGTTTCCCGACCCTGCACATTTGAGTGAAGTTATATCTGGAGGCATGGTATGAAAAAAAATTAAATAATAAAATAAAAAAAAAAAAAGGCCAGGGAATTTTTTCCCAACAGAAATGACGCTGGAATCCGAATTGCATGCGAGAACCAACGATCTAAACTACATTAGACGGCGGAGCCCGCTTACTTTCTCATGAATAAATAACAAATGAATGCGAATGGGTGGATGGAGACATCAAGTCTATTACCATTCCGTTGGCCTTGTCCGATATATTTGGGGGAAGAAATGAGAAACGAATTGCTGCATTATGCACCTAATTTTCTTTGAGGCTCCTGGCCCTCTTTTCCGCGACACTTGGCGAGCGGATTGTATGGAAATGATATTACTGTTGTGTCGAAAAAAAGAAGAAAACAGCGCAAGTTAGTTTCTTGAGTAGTAAACTTTTTGAATGGCCGCCTCGCTGCGGAGCTTTCCATCTTCTGTCAAGGTCCTTTTGGAGTTTCTGCTTATCACCTTGATGAACAATGTAGCGATGTCTAGCGCCCTTGTTTAGCCTCTTGTCATTGCTTTCACTGTTTATTTTGTTATTCTCAGACAGTTTTTCCACCTAATCCCCATCATCCCCGGCAGGGATTCGACGGGGCCCACTCGAAAAGCCAGCAAAAGAAAAAAGCTGGAGGTTCACTGGTGGGACTCCCTTGATGTTTGCGTCTGTTTCCTATGCAGGATTGGATTGGATTCCGCTCACAGTTACACTAAACAAAAGCCAAACTTCCCACAGCCCGGCATTCAAAGAAAGCAACCGCAGAGGTGAAGTTTAAGCTGTTTTCGGAACCTTTTAATGCGATATTTGTGTGTTTTGGTGGCAGGAATCTCCGGTAATCAAATACATAATTAGTCCGTGAGAAGAATATGCAGAGTTCGACAAAGTTCATTGCCCTAGAGGAGTGTCTAATGTTAAAGATCCCTAAACTCTTTCATTCCAAGAGTCTAATTTGGACCACGTACCAAAGAACCTAAAGTTAAACATGTATTCAGAACCCAAACAAAAACAAATAAAAACTGACACAAAACAAGTTATGTTATATATTCTAAAATTGAGTTTTTCTTCCCCTTAGTCCCTGCAGAGTGAAAGTAAATGACTTTGAAAGTTGTCAACAGTCCTAGCTTTGAAGAGTTAAAAATGTCACAGATGTAAGACTTCAAAATGGTGACCAATCAAGCCATTTTGTCTCTCGATCGAAACCATACCACCCTTCTCAACTGTCAATCAAGTACCACTTATACATCCTGAAAATACGAATGCTGCGTCATCCAGCAACTTTTTTTATGGCAACACGTTTGAGCCACAAAAATATATCCGCTCAAAGCGATCTGGTTGTGGTGGCGTTTTTCTACGCGGCGACGACGAGGCGCTTTAAAGCAGCCGCGCCAGCCCAAATCCCCTGAAACTGAGACGCTGAAAAACAGATTAGCGTTGTGAACAAGCCAGGTGTCAGAAATTCACTCTGCATTGAAGGTGGTCTAAAGCAATTTGTTTTTGAGACTTTATTGTCGCATTGTCTGTGTGACAGACGTGAACATGAACCGGTGAATTTGTCTGCGTGAGGAAAGAGACTGCCAATTGAACAGGAAGTTCAGTTCATGGTGGTGGCTGTGAATATGGGAGTATCTAACGTAAGTGTAAACGGTTGTTTTTCCCATACCACATGTTACCCTGCGATTGGCTGGGTTAATATCCACCTTATCCGCCGTCGTAGTGCAGCGAAACACTAAATAAAACGGATAGCATTCTGACGCCGAAGCGTTGTGTTCATTAATTTTGACATTCAACAGACAGATCTTCAGGACAAACCTCCACTGTAAGCTTTGACTTTTCCGTGGCAAGTTGTTTACGCGTACACTGAAAATTGGAATGTACAAATAACTCTTGCGGATGATGGATGAAGTATGCGCGGGATCAATACTATCAGTCGTCCTTGCACACGCTATTAGTATGTCTTTTGCAGACGTTAGTCCCGAGTGGCTGGTTCATTTTTGACGCTAGCTGTTGCTATAATTTGCTCGGCATGACACGCCGCATGTTTTGGTCACGGCGTCCGATCGGCGTGATGGATGAGGGCGCGCTCCGTCTCGGGGCTCTCTGACGCCGCCCCATCTGCTCCCGCCTTCCACCATCCACACCTTGTCTTTAGCCTCTCTGCCCTGGGCTCATCTCGACAAATAGTTGTTGTCAC